>NC_048233.1:21477033-21617282 GCF_002007445.2 Ailuropoda melanoleuca
TGGCGTTTTTCATTCTTCAGAGTAGATGCCCAAGAGAGGAATTAGGTCAAAGCATGTATCAGTTGCTGTAGGCTAGACAGTGTGACTCAAACTGCCATCCTTGGTGGCTCCGTTCAAGCAGCTGGAAGGAGAAAAGAGCATCGAGGAGCACTTCTGTGTGCGGGAGGTTTATAAGGACCTGACCTGGTAGGGCTACTGTTGGGGATTGATTGCTTGTGTCCCCCCACCCAATTCATATGTCAAATTCCTAATTCCCAAACCTAGGTATTTGAAAGTGGAGCCTTTGGGAGATAACCGGGTTTAGGTGAAATCATCAGGGTGAAACTTCCACAATCGGGTTAGCAGAAGAGGAAGAGAAGGCAGACCTCCCTCTGCCATGGGAGGGACACAGCAGAAATGCTGCAAGCCAGGAAGTGGGCACTCGCCAGGACCTGAATCTGCAGCTTCCAAAACTGTGAGAAGTATCTGTTGCATGCATCCATCAAAACCTCACATTGTGCACCTTAAACACATACAATGATTATTTGTTAATCATTCCACAATAAAGCTGAAAAAGGTCTGTTGCTTAAGCTCCCCAGTCCATCGCATTTTGTTAAAGCAGCCCAGGACAGTACAAACACAAACCGCTCCTGCTCAGTCAGTGGCCCGGATGCAGCACGTGAGGCAGGAAAACGGAATCGAAGCACATGGCACGGAAGTAGAGAAAAATAGATCTTGGAGAGCAGTGGGTATTTTCTTTCAATAAATGTGTGTGTGTGCTTCGCTAAATGTCGGTAGTTTGCTTTTCAAGAAGTCTGTAGCTCCACATTTCTTCATTGGCCCAACATAGATGTTATAGGTCTTTTTAACTTTGAACACCACGATGATTGTTAATTGATCTTTTAAAAATGTAACATGCATTTGTTTTTCTGATTATGATTAAATTCAAACATCTTTTTAAATGCTGCTGGCCACTGTATTTGTTTCTCTGAATTGCTCCTTCATATTCTTTTTTTTTTTTTTTTTAAGATTTTTATTTATTTGACAGAGAGAGAGACACAGTGAGAGAGGGAGCACAAGCAGGGGGAGTGGGAGAGGAAGAAGCAGGCTCCCAGCAGAAGAGCCCTATGCGGGGCTCAATCCCAGGACCCTGGGATCATGACCCGAGCCAAGGCAGTTGCTTAACGACTGAGCCACACAGGTGTCCCTGCTACTTCATATTCTTAGCCCACTTTTTAAGGGAGGTTTTTGTTGCCTTATCAATTTATAGAAGGATTGTTATAGTTATTAACGTCTGAATTGCAAATATCTTTTCCAAATCTATCATTTTGTTTTTACCACATTTGTGGTATCTTTTTCTGTAAAAATGTTACATTTTAAGATTAGAAAATATTTATCTTTTCTCTTATGGTTTCTGGTATACCAGCTTGGTTAAAAAGTTCTCCACAAAAATTGTGCATATAGTCTCCCACATTTTATCTATAACGTTACTGCCCTGCTACAGTTTAAACATTTCATCTATCAGAATATTATTCATGTTAAGGGAAGTAATAAATTGCGGGCATGAGTAGAGAGGTGAATTCATCACCATAAAGTTGGATTCATTCAAACTTTTTGGCCAAACACTGACATGTACAATGTAAGATAGGGTTCAATTTTATTTTCTTACAAAAGTATAAGGGTCCAATCTCTTAGTTTTTGGCTTCTCAATATTTCAACCAATAGTAAAAATATTCTTGTCATTTTTTCCCATTGTTCATCTTTTGGAGTGTGTGAAAACACGTCAATGAGATCACCACTGAAGCCTCTTGAGCTTTTGTAAGGAAATGAACATCCACTATCACATTGTAAAGAGGAGAAGCCTGCTTATCCAGGCTTATCCAAGAACCGATCAAATTCTGTGAAATTCATCACTTGCTTTCATCGGGAAAAAAAATGTTAAGTATAAAAAGTAACTGCAGACTTAAAACCATGATAAAAGTAATAATAAAAATCTATACCATTAAGAAAACTACAAGATGGATGTGAAGTCTCACACGTGAACACATTTTTCCCTTCATTCCTTTTGCCTTTATGTTCAGGAAGTAATTGTGACCCATTGATTCTTTCCTTTCATTGTCAAAGAAAAATGTCAAGGTTAGAAACCACTTCCAGTCACATTACTTTGGAGCCCCACTTTCCTCTCACTTATTCTTTTAAAAGCCCTTTGCTTGGGCTTAGTAGGGCAAGTTGAATGTCTGAGATCTAAAATGTCATAAAGAAATGCTCTTGTTAAAAAAATCACATTTCCATGAACAGAAATATTCAGAACACAAGGAGAGGATAGCACATTTTAAAATACCAGAGTAAACCATGGTATTCTTTCCCCAATCAGCTGTACACAGCTTCTGTTAGATTGTATGCTAACGGAGCCCTCACACACAGAATGTCACTGACATGAAGAAATTCTAAGAAAAATTTTTAAATGAAGTTTGATTTTCCTGGCAGACATTGCTAAAGCTATTCCAGTTTAGATGTTCTGAGCACAGCCCTGAATTTCAGCACTTCTCTGGTTTCAATCACTTCCACGGGCATATCTTTATTTAATCATTTCAGTTTGAAAGGCATATTTGTTGTCCATTTTAAGCACATTTCTTTCATTATCACTTTGTCACCCAAAAATAGTGTTTTCTTGAGGGCTCATTTTTATTTAGCAAAAATGACCATAATGCCCTTTAAAAGTTGTGAAATCTTCTTTTGAATATTTTCAAATACCTAGAGCCATAGACTCAAAGATTCTCAGAATGATTTAACTTGTATTCGTGTATCAGGCTAAAATATGTTAAGAGAAGAAACAAAACAGTATGAACGGTGGGGTGCCGATTTCTTAATTATAAAAATTGGTACCACTCAAAGTATTTTGGCAAAAACATCTCCCGGGACTACTCTGGTCATTTTCTTGAAAGCATGTTCTAGTCGAATGATTAATGACTCCCTGATACAGAGAGCTGCCATGTTTTATCTGGTTTCTCACTCTTCTTTTTGTTGTGCTTGATGTTTGGAGAATGGCTTGATTCAATAACTTCTTTGATAGCTATAAAATGTCATTACACCCAGATGTAATGAAAAATGTAATTATTCTCGTTATATGTAACAGTAACAAACTCACATTTGGGTTCTGGAGGATTCTGAGAAACTGAGGAAGGTTAAGGTCCCTCTTCCAAGAACAATGAATGTATGAACAAACACTGATGGGTTGATAAGGTGTTTCTTCTATTTCACGAAGCCCATTCATGGACTGTTCTCTAAGATTCAGTGTTGTCACTGTGGTAGTGATCTACTGCTATGTAACAGTATTGTCACAAACTTAGCACTTAACACGACATACATTCTTTATCTTATAGTTTCTATTGGTAGGAGTCTGGGCTGAGCTTAATTAGGTTCAGTGTTGTCACTGTGGTAGTGATCTACTGCTATGTAACAGTATTGTCACAAACTTAGCACTTAACACGACACACATTCTTTATCTTACAGTTTCTATTGGTAGGAGTCTGGGCTGAGCTTAATTAGGTTCCCTGCTTTAGGGTCTCACAAAGTTGTAGTCAAGGTATTCTCAGGCCTATGGTCTGAGGTTTGAGTAGGAGCCACTTCCAAACTTGTTGGTAGAATTCAGTTTCTTGATGGGCCTTGAGGGCCTAGTTTCTTGCCAGCTGTTGACCAGAGGTTGCTCTGAGTGCGGTTCATGACATGACATTATCGTTGGCTTCTTTAAAGCCAGCAGTGGGAGGAATCTAGCAAGGCTAGCTTATAATTTTTTTTTAGCTTTATTGAGGTCTAATTAACATATAAAAATTGCATATATTTAAGGTGGATGACTTGATGTTTTGATATACATATACATTTTGAAATGATCCCCCAAATCAAGCTAGTTAACATTTCTACCATATCACATGATTTCCTTCCTTCCTTCCTTCCTTCCTTCCTTCCTTCCTTCCTTCTTTTCTTCTCCTTCTTCTTTTCTTCTTCTCCTCCTCCTGCTTCTCCTCTTCTTTCTCCTTCTGCTCCTGCTTCTTCTTCGTGTCTTGTGGAGATAGTACTTAAAGTCTCCCTTCTTAGCAAATTCAAGTATACAACCTTTTTTTTTTTTTCTTCTGGCTGGAACCATGCAGGGTGCAGAAGAAAAGAAAAAGAANCGTCTCT
This sequence comes from Ailuropoda melanoleuca, assembly GCF_002007445.2. Lineage (NCBI taxonomy): Eukaryota > Metazoa > Chordata > Mammalia > Carnivora > Ursidae > Ailuropoda > Ailuropoda melanoleuca. The sequence continues at coordinate 21,481,192 of NC_048233.1, forward strand.
TGTGGAGATAGTACTTAAAGTCTCCCTTCTTAGCAAATTCAAGTATACAACCTTTTTTTTTTTTTTCTTCTGGCTGGAACCATGCAGGGTGCAGAAGAAAAGAAAAAGAAGGTTCCTGCTATGTCAGAGACCCTTAAGAAAAAGCAAAAGAATTCTGCAGAGTTAATATCAAACATCTGAGAAAGAAATCTGTCCAAAAGATGCTTCAAAAGACATTGAGGAAGCTTATTTATGAAAAAGCTAAGCATTACCATAAGGAATAGAGGCAGATGTACAGAACTAAGATTCGAATGGCTAGGATGGCAAGAAAAGCCGTGCTTGCAGAACCCAGTTGGCATTTGTCATCAGGATCAGAGGTATCAATGGTGAGAACCCGAAGGTTTGAAAGATGTTGCAGCTTCTTTGTCTTCACCAGATTCAGTGCCACCTTTGGTAAGCTCAACAAGGCTTCAGGTAACATGCTAAGGATTGTGGAACGATATATAGCATGGGGGCCCCTGAAGTCTGTAAATGTATCGATCTATAAGCGTGGTTATGGCAAAATCAACAAGAAGTGACAGATAACATATTGATTGCTCGATCTCTTGCTAAATATGGCATCATCTGCATGGAGTATCTGATGGATGAGATCTATACCATTAGAAAAGACTTCAAAGAAGGAAACAGTATCTTATGGCCCTTCAAATTGTCTTCCCCATGAGGGAGAATGAAGAAAAAGACCACCCATTTTGTAGAAGGTGGAGATGCTGGCCACAGGGAAGACCAAATAAATAGGCTTATTGGAAGGATGAACTAAGGTATCTAACCATGATTATTATAATAATCTGGTCAGTTAATACATAACTACTTTCAAATTGAAAAAAAAAATCAAGTATACAGTATGGGTTTGGTAACTATAGTCACCATGCAGTACATTAGATCTCCAGGACTTATTCATCTTACATAACCAGAACTTTGTACTTTTTGACCAGCATCTCCCCATTTCTCCCTGTGCTCAGCCCACGATAACCACCAGATGCAACTCGCTGCATCTATGAATTTATTTTAGATTCCTCATATAAGTGAGATTATGAAGTATTTGTCTTTCTGTGTCTGGCTTATTTCACTTAGCATGATGTCCTCCAGGTCCATCCACGTTGTCACAAATGGCAGGATTTCCTTCTTTTTTTAAAGGCTGAATTACATGTGTATATATCTCACATTTTCTTTATCCTTTCATCTGTCAACAGACATTAGGTTGTTTTCCATATCTTGGCTATTGTGAATAATAATGCTGTGAGCAGGGGGGTACAGATCTCTCTTTGAGATACTGATTTTATTTCCTTTGGGTATGTACCCAGAAGCAAGATTGCTGGATCATATGATAGTTCTACTTTTAATTTCCTGAGGAACCTGCATAATGTTTTCCATGGTGGCTTTACCAATACAGGACACAAGGGTTCACTTTTCTTTGCATGCTTGCCAATGCTTGTTGTCTTTTAGTCATTTTGATATAGCCATTCTAAACTGTGTGAGGTTTTAATTAAAATAATAGTAAATATTCTGAATTTCTTGTTATAATATGAAGTAAAAAATTAATGGTTCTAACAATGTTTAAGTGTGCATAAGATTACCTAAAGTTGTATTCTATATTCAAAACAGCTAAGTAGTTTTTATACAGTTGATGAGTTACTACGTATTTCCTCACCATATTTTTTAAAGAAGGGGTTTGACTTATAATTGTTATTTTCAAAATGAAAGAATCTATTAATTCCAAGCCCTACGATCTAGTTATTTCATGGATAAGATGATAATATTTATTGCATAAGGGGTGCCTGCCTCAGTCGTTGGGCGTCTGCCTTCGGCTCAGGTCGTGGTCCCACAATCTCTTGTGGAGACCTTTCAGCCCCACAATGGGGTCTGGCTCAGCGGGAAACTTGCTTCTTTTTCTCCCACTCNTTTCAGCCCCACAATGGGGTCTGGCTCAGCGGGAAACTTGCTTCTTTTTCTCCCACTCCCCCTGCTTGTGTTCCCTCTCTCACTGCCTCTCTCTCTGTCAAACAAATAAATAAAATCTAAAAAAAAAAATTATTGTATAATTTAAAAATCAGACAATGCAGTGATTTAGGAATTGTTTTCCCAGCACTCCTGTGGTCAAGACAGTTGAGCAATAAATAAATTACCACTGGAGGTGAGAAGAGGGAGAATTTTGTGATCACAAAGGACTTAGGATAATCCATAAAATTTTTTTGAAACTAGGAGAAAACTATACGATCATTTAGTCCAATGACATCATTTTATATGTGTAAAGACTGGCATGCATACTCCTACATCATATATATAGCTGGACATTCAGTCCCAGTACACGGATACCCTACTATGCCCATTTTGGTATGCTCTACTTTTAAGGATTTTCCAGGCNAGACAGTTGAGCAATAAATAAATTACCACTGGAGGTGAGAAGAGGGAGAATTTTGTGATCACAAAGGACTTAAAGAGGATAATCCATAAAATTTTTTTGAAACTAGGAGAAAACTATACGATCATTTAGTCCAATGACATCATTTTATATGTGTAAAGACTGGCATGCATACTCCTACATCATATATATAGCTGGACATTCAGTCCCAGTACACGGATACCCTACTATGCCCATTTTGGTATGCTCTACTTTTAAGGATTTTCCAGGCAGAAGTAAAGGGTTTTACTTGACTCATGATTTAAAAATTGGGTGTGGGAAAGAGCTTTGTTTTGTTTTTTTCCTTATCATAAATGGAGTTCATTTATCCTTCCATGGAAACTCTAAGCTTCTTANCAGAAGTAAAGGGTTTTACTTGACTCATGATTTAAAAATTGGGTGTGGGAAAGAGCTTTGTTTTGTTTTTTTTCCTTATCATAAATGGAGTTCATTTATCCTTCCATGGAAACTCTAAGCTTCTTATTTTCAAAACAAGAGAAATCTTTTCTGAGGCAAAATGAACAGAGGTATGGAGTAGAGGTCCAATTGCCTTAAAAGAAGGGACAATCTAAAATGGACTAGATGCAAAAGAGATGTAAATTGTATGTTTTCTGTAAAGAAATATGGCCAGAAAAATATCTAACATTCTTGACCTATTAATACCTATAAGGAAATAAAAATGTACCAACAAAGATTTATATGCAAAAATGTTCACAAAATTATTTACAAAACAAAAACTGAAAATTATCTACATGCTTGATTAGAATAAGACATTGCTTGATATTCTGAATCTTTTGGGGGGAGTTAAGTCTTCTTAAGTCTTCTGACATAAATGAAGTACAATGGTAACTTATCAGGTGGAACCGTTCTAGTCTAAATCAAGGCTAGCCCGGTTGTGCTGTTTTTTTTTGGCAATTTGGGGAACTACCACAAACAACAGAAGTGAATTCCTAAGCTGCCAAAAAATTACTGGCTCAAATGAAGGCAGTTTCTATTCGGCTAAACTCTTCAAGAAGATTGTCATTAACATTTTTAACTTCCATCATTTGTTTTTTCTGAAGTTAAAAAGGAAGTTAAACTGAAAACTTTATGAAAAAATTCCTATATTAAAATAAAGCAAAGTTTTGGGTTGCCCCCCGCCCCTTTCTTCTCAGTTGTTTTTATGGGACTAGATGCTTGGAGACAAAGCTAACAGAACAAGAAATTTTAAAAACATGGTTTCAAAGAGCAGCTTCACTGTCTTATTGATAAACTGATATATTATTATCAAACCAATTTTAATTCAGTCTTCAAAATGTAATGGTTCTTTCAGAAACACCAGGAGACACTTTAAGAATAATGCATTTTGTCCATCATTTACTTTCATCTGTCATTTAAATACTGATTTTTTTCCCCATAGGAAAAAAAGAAAGTTTTACCATGTTTTCAACGTGCTGTCAAGGATGTCTTTATTGTCATCCCAGGAGATGTCTCTGCAATTTCCTCTCCCTGGAGGGATGATATACCGACCTTCCTCATTCAGACAGAATAAAGTAGGTTATGGTGGCACTACCCACCTCCTACATATAACTTCGTTTCTATCAGCAAAGAGACAAAAGAAACTTTAAGAATTAAAATCTCTTCTATTTCATTTTCTCAGTGTTCTTTTCAGACGGAATTTGGAAACTGAGGTTGAACGCTAATTAAGGTCTAAAGATTTGCAAACTTCCTCTCCAAGTCAACCATTCATAAGTGGTCCTACTTACTGATGAAAGACAGAAAGGCAGAAAGTATTTTCTGAAACCTCAGAGACAGAATGTGTTCAACACCGATGCCCCGGAGAAGTGGCATTTCCAAAACACTGTACCAGGGAGACACTTAGCGTGTCTGACTCCATATTGCTTCTATCTCCCTTGCTGCTGTGACCTAGAGCTTAGGGACTTCGGCTTAACCCTTCACACAGACATGTTAATCGTCAAAGGAATTTGAAAAGGAATTTACAGCTGAGATATGAAAAAAAACTGTTGTTGTTGTTGTTTTTACCCCAACTTATCTCACTCAAGGAGATAAAGGAGTATGTACAGAAATGACTATGGTATGTTTAAAGTGTGCAGGAATGACATGACCAGATTCCTGTACCCAAAATCAACTGACCAAGGACAAAAGAAGTTACACAACCTTCCTCAGATGTCAGGCACCTTTTCACTCTAACCCCCTCCCACATTCCCCTCTTTCTAACATAAAAGAAGCTCAAATCTCATGCTGGGGGAGATGGTTCTTTGAGAGGATACCTGCCATTTCCTCCATTTGCTGGTTTTCCAAATAAAGTCGCTTTCCTCACCCCAAATCTTGCCTCTTGACTTATTGGCCTGTCGTGCTGCAAGCAGAGTGAGCGTGGAATCGATTACAACACCTGCTTACTCTTCTTTAAGTAAAAAAAAAAAAAAATGTACATATTATGAAATGCTATGAAGATGTGGTTTCTGAGAGCAGGGTTTTGGCTTTTTTGTGTGTTTTTGCTGAAGTGGTTAAAATTATGTCTTACTCGTTCAATTTAATTTTTTAGAAAGTTAAGAATTAGAGTATACTCCCAAAATTAGGGGGAAAGATTAAAGGATATATAACGAATTACTTCCTCAGATTAGGTTAATGAATATAATAAAAATGACCTCTGAGACATTAATCGGAGCAATGCCTGGAGGCTCTGAAGTAGTTTGACCAGCCCTAGGGACAAGTTATCAAGTGTCGATCTTTAAAAATTAGTAACAATCCCACTAATGTCATTAAAATCTTTTACTTATTTTAAGTTAATTTTTCAAGCAATTGCTCTTGCAGATAAGAATAAAATATTCATTGGTATGAAATTATGCACAAGACCTATTTGCAAAGTCCCCATGTCCATCATCCATTCATCCATTAATTTATTATCTTATTTATTCTGCAAAATTTGTTGTCAAGTGTGATGTACTATTTTAAGACACTGAGGATATAGAACAACAAAAAAAATACCTTCCCTTCCCTCAAGGGAGTTCACAGTCTAATTAGCAAAAGAGATTTGCAAGATAATAAATACAATATTGTATTTTAAATAATATTTTTTAAAGATTTATTTATTTGAAAGAAAGTGTGTGTGTGCGTGCGTGTGTGTGTGTGCCAGTGCCTGAGTAGGGGGACGGGCAGAGGGAGAGAATCTTCAACCAGATGAATCTTCAAGGAGACTCCCACTGAGTGTGGAGCCTGATGCGGGGCTGGATCTCACATCGATCTCACCTGAGATCATGACCTGAGCCAAACCAAGAGTCGGCCTCTTAAGACTGAGCCATCCAGGGACCCCTTAAATAATATTTTTAAAGTATATGCAGCTTTGTATTTTTCAAATATAAACAAGCAGGGTAAATTGTACTACAGAGAGGGAAAGTTAGAAAAGATCATATGGAAGACGTGTAAGTAGGGAACCATGGCAAAATTGTACTAAAATGATACAAATTACTCTGACCTTGAATCCTTACCCCCCCCAAAATTGGGTTACCATTTCCTAGTAAAGAATTGGAGCTTTGAGAGATCAATTAACATGCCTGAAGTTGCTTAGTGACTAGAATTTAAGATTTTTAATCTAAGTCATTGTCTAAAACCCATATTATTTCCTCGACTCGACATTACTCATTCCCACACCTCCTTGTCTGAGACCTGCTGTAAAGATTTCTCTCCTCCCTCTGCTTGTTTTCAAGATCATTACCACTCAAGACATGTCTTCCTTTTTTTGGACCTCATTGTATTTACTTTCGAGGAACTAGAGAATCATAGAAATGGAAGGGATAGTTGAAGCCACCCAATTCAACAGTTCTTTCATAGCAAGGGGAAAGGAAAAAATCCCAGCAAAGTGACGTGACTTGAACAAAGTCAGAGAACTACTTAGTCGCAGAGTAGCTCCAGAGCCATCTAGTTCAGGCACATTCCCTTACACCTAGACTGTCCCTTCCCTGGGTGGTCATAATACCCAGTGGATACAGTTTGTTTTAGGGAAAGAACTGGCTTTCTTCTTTTTATCCTCAAAAAATGTGCTGAGTACATGGGGGTGGGAAGCCAAGAGCCTTGAAATGAAAGGTCACAAATAAATAACTCTGTTCAGTATAAGAAATGGGGGTATAAAAGAATAAGAGGAGAAACAAGAAGAGCATCCAAGCTAGAGCCCCAGATTGTCAAGGTCAGGGAGCATGATTTTTGGAAGTGTAAGTGGGATTTTTGTGTGGCTAGAAGCTGAAGTCCTCTTGAAAGAGGACTTCAACTACCTCTATTTTGATGTCAGTCTGTACTTTCTAATTGATTAAGTTCGTTTCATCTTATCTCTTAACTCACACAAAAGACCCTGCAGGGCAAAGCATCCCTGGAAGGGAACTGAAACTACCCCCTCAAGCTGCCCTAATGCCAGGGAGGCCCCGTGTGATTGACCTCAAATGATTGAGCTGACCTTTACTGCCTTGCTGCCTGTACCCACCGACCTTTGTCTGACACTTCCCTTATATAAACCTGGAAGTATTTCCAACACTTTGGAGACAGTCTTTGAGACTTTAGTCCACTGTCTTCCTGATGTTGGCCTCACTGAAATAAATTCCCTTTTCATTTCACCACCACTTGTCTCTGTGCCTTTGGATCTTGCTAGCAGTGAGGGGCCAAACTTGGACTTTTGGTGGACCCGGAAGCCAGGTGCACTTGCATCCCTATGCCCGGTTTACGTTCTTTGTGTTCAACTTCCAGGAAAACCTACTATAAGCATTAACACCTTATAGTATGGAAATGAGGGACAATGAATTACATTGCATTTCTGGGATTACATTGTGAAATAAAAACAAATCCTGATTTAATAAGGAGAGACTAATATTAAAAAGGATCGTCGCAAGAGGGGGTAGGACCAGGAAGGGACTATCGCAGGGGGAAGGGGTCTATGTCAATAGGGAGAACTCTGATCATAACATAGGCAAGAGTCTTAAGAGTTAGGTACAAAGGGTTGTGCGGTTTGTGTCTTTGTTTTTAATAAGAGGGGAATAAACAAGCCTAGAAAGAGCCAGGTGTGGGGGAAGTGGGATAAAAGGGTGGCCTGATGGGAGAGTAGATCAGACTGTTTGATCCTGAGGCCAGGCTGTTCTCAGAAGGGGCTGTGTGCTGGCTCAAACTGAGGGTGGGTCAAGTTCAAGGGAAGGAAAGAAACTGAACCAATTTGATTAACAAGTATTTTGCTTCCACAGATCAGGGAGCACAAGTAGTTCAGCTAATCATTTATGGGGCAAAGGATGGAAGTTTAGATGGCCTTTGTCTGGCCCTATCACAGGTAGAGGAGTGTGGGAAGGGAGCATCTATGAGTCTCAGTTCCACCATAAGGGAAGGGTGGTTCCTTGGTGTCAGTCTTTTTCCAGAACACAAAGGATGGTGGGGGGATTTCTTAAGCTTTGCTGATTTCCAGGAATACAGAGATCAAGTAAAATTCCACACTGTAAACTTGGAGCAGAAAGAAGGGAAGAAGGAAGTATCTGTGAGAGGTGAGATGGAAGTCAGACAAGGGTCCCGTGCATATAGAAATTCAAAGTCACCAAAATGGTATCTGAAGTGTTCAGAAATGCAAAGAACTCTTGAGCAAGCTCCATGGATCAAGTCATCATGGCTGGTCCTCCTCCATCACAGTCAGAGAAGACTTGTCTGCCTTATGGCAACACCGGATGATAATTGCTCCTTGAAGAGAGATCATTTGCCTCTCTTCTCTGTAAGTATCCCTAGCAGCAGACATCAGGTAAATGCCAGAAATCAATTGTGTTTCTAGTGTTTGTTTCCCTTAATTCACATTTTTGTAGAGAAAGCTCAAGGATTTTTCTTGGTCAATGTAAAGATCACTTTGGTGTGTGGATGCATCATGCAGCCGTGGGAAGGAGCACCAGGGCCACCTAAACTGTGGGAGGCAATGCAGCTGGAAAAGGGACTGGGGCAGGGTTGCCTCAATCACAGGAGCAACCCCAAGGAGCTCAGGGAACTCAGCAAGAGTCATCAGTGGTGGAGAAAAGAGGAGGACGCTCCACGCCCCCAGGGGGAAAAGGATGTGAATACACAGGTTAAAAAATCAGATGACATCAAAGAGCTAATTGTAGTACAGAACATTTGAACTGTGGCTAGGCGTGGCTTTTGTTTTCTACACTTAATGTTTAATAGGATGGCAGATGACTCACAGATACTGTTGCTGGGATTCTTGTCACTTAAAGTCTCTTCTTCCAAAGTACTGACTGATGGAATTTTTCTGAAATGGTCCCAACCATTAATGTACAACAATCTATCTGTTCAACTTTGGAGGAACGTCCACCTTCTGTTGAGTCAACCAGATCACAGTTACACAGGGAGTGCTTGCACCTGGATATAACCTCGCCACTCAGTCCTAAACATGGTTACACATGGAAGAGCCCAGGCCACCACCCCCAAATGAACCACGATGGCATATTGATCATTTTGAATTGAAGCTACTTGAGAAACAACCAGTGCAAAGACCCTCAGACCCTCCTCTGTCCTCCTAAGAGCAAGAAACAGATCTCCCATGTGAAAAATAGCCTCCCAGTACTAAGAAGGAAAGAGACATCTTTAACATCAGAGATAGGGACTTTAAAGACAAAAAAAGCTGTAGAAATAAATTACTATTTTTTTTTTTAACTAATCTACTACGTCGCTCAAATTCTGCTTGGAAATCCTTACGAGGGGCGCCTGGGTGGCTCAGTCGTTAAGCATCTGCCTTCGGCTCAGGGCGTGATCCCAGAGTCCTGGGATCGAGCCCCACATCAGGTTCCTCCACTGGGAGCCTGCTTCTTCCTCTCCCACTCCCCCTGCCTGTGTTCCCTCTTTCGCTGGCTGTCTCTCTGTCAAATAAATAAATAAAATCTTAAAAAAAGAAAAGAAAAGAAATCCTTACTAATTAAAGTTCGAAAACATCTGTTTTCCTCATCCCAGAAATTCCTCACAAATCTATCATCTTTTTTGTCTAAAATGTATGTAAACATTCTCATCCAGCTGGAAGACCCTGGAGGGTAGAGGAAGAATTCTCTCTCCCCAACACACACGTGGTGGATATTTGTTGGGAAGAGATGAAGAAAGCTTCACAGCATTGTTACTCAGAAAGGAAGGTGAGTATGGCCTCATATGCCACGATAGTATGAATTAGGGTATTCTTTGTAGCGTGCAGTAGCTCTAGCTGATTGCACTAGTGTGAACTCAGACCTCCCGTTGCCATGATCGAAGTCAAGATACAACTGGAGGTTCCTAAAGTCTTGTTTTCTCTTTCATACTCCCTAGAGTTTGGAGAGAAGGTAGAGAGGAAGAGAGAAGAAGCTCAAAGGGATATTCCGATTGAGATGAAACCCCACAAAGAATGTGTGGTAAAGTGGCAAGAGCTATATGAGCTGTAAGAAAGCAGATAAAAGCAAGGGAGGAATTCATACTCTTATTGATCTCTGACATTATTTTATTTCGATGCAGTTGGAATTTTTCTAGTTAAATGTTAGTTGTTTATTAGTAGCTCAATTCTTTTGGGTTAGGAAATAGTCTATCCTGATTTTTTTAATGATGCACTGTCTTGTTGATTGTGCAAAATGTTCCACAGGCACTTGGAAAGAATGTTAATTCTATCATCATTGGGGGAAGTGTTCTATACATGTCCATTCAATCGTGTTTGTTAATTAATCGTAGTGTTCAGCCCTTCTATAACTTTACTAATTTTCTTCCAGCTTGTTCTAACAGCTATGGAATGTATTAAAGGCCTCTGTTATGCTGGTGGATTTCTTTATTTCTCTTTTTAGTTCTGTCATTTTTGGCTTGTTTCATAGCATTCAAAGTTATGATTTTTAGTACATAAATTTCAAAAATTCTCCTATCTTCCAATTGGATCAACTCATTTGAAATATATTTATCTTTAGTAATGCTTCTTATCTGGAAGCCTCCTTTGTCTGATATTAGTAAAGTGATCATAGTTTTCCTTTCATAGTATTTGCATGATCTATCTTCCTCCACCATTTTATTTTCGACGATTTTGGGTTATATCTCTTGTGGTAGCATGCATTTTATTTTATTTAGTCTAGTCTCCCTTTAGATTAATTTTTTGTATCATTCCATTTTTTCTATCAGAAAGTTGGTTATAAATTCTTTCACCATTCTATTTTTGGCTACTCTAGAGATCACCACATGCATCACTGACTTTTTGATGCTGCCAGGCAATTAGATTTTTAAAATCTATTTATCCTCATCCCTTGTTTCATCATTGCTGCCATGCATTTGCTTCTACATTTATTTAAAACTTGACAAGGCACTGTGTACAGATCCAACTCATTTATATTAACACACATATTTTGCCATCTCCAGTGCTCTTCATTTATACCTGCAGTTGCATCTTTCCACCCAGAATAATTTTCCTTCAGCCTGAGGAAATCTCTCTAATTTTGTAATCAGATCTGCTGATGATGAATACTCCAAGCTTCTGTTTGGCAGGAAATGTTTCTATGGCAACGTCATTGCGCTAGGATAGTTGTGGTACGCAGAAGTCTAGTTTGGCAAATTTTTCTTGCATCACTTTAAAAAATATGATTTCATTGTTTTTAGATTCCAATGTTTCTATTGAGAAGTCAGCTGTCAGTTTCATTGTCAGTTTTTGGGTGATCATGTACTTTTTCCTCTGGCTGCTTTTAAGAATTTATCTTTGTCATTGGTTTTCAATGGTTTTACTCTAATGTGTAGATATGTGGTTTTCTTTTTACTTATCCCACTTGGATTACATGAACTTCTTGAATCTGTGTGATATCTTTTATTAATTATCTATTTAAATACTTTTTTGGATCAATCTCTGTATATTTTTAATTAAACTCTTTTCCTTTTTACTAATCTTATTAAACCTATCCTCTTGTGTCTACATGATTATTATTCATAAATTTCACATCTTTATTTTGTCCATTTTCATGTATTTTCTTAACTATATTAGCTAGAGTTATGTTGAAGTCTTTGTTGCTAACTTTAATATCAGTTTCATTTGTGGGCCTACATCTACCATTTGTGTTTTCTTTGAGTATTAGTCATTTTTTTTGTCTTTTCCTGTATTTAGAATTTTTTTATTCCTAAATTGTTTTCATAAAAAAAAAAAAACTATAAAAAACCTGTTTGATTTAATCTTCTGCCAGAGTGGAGTTTCCCATTCTTGTTTTGGACAGACAGGGTGAAGGGCTGATTATTTTACTCCTACCAAGAATTTAGCTGGTCAAGGCTACTTGGCAGTTTTAAGAATACTCAGGTTACCTCTGTTTTGTCTCAGAGTGTGGTTTTCCAAAACTTTGCTTATAAGCATGATGGGTATTTGTCTCCTCAGCCATGAAACACTGCAGGGGGTTTCAGTTCTGCCCTTCTAAGATACTTAGTCCAACTCTCCAGAATCCTACCTTTTGAAGATAAAATCTGTCAAACGTCTTGAAAGGGAGACTAACTATGCATGTGAGGCAGGTCCCATATCTCTGGCTGGACTTTGTTTCCTAAACACTAAATGGTAGCAGGAGACTTCAATCTTTCTTTGAGAAACTTTTACCATAAATCTCCCAAATCCCACACAGCCATAGAACTCAGAAAATAAGCCATTAGTAAAACCAGCCTTGTATTTGAGGTCTCTCAAGTTTCTAATTTGTCACTGCAGTTCCACACAACTGCTATGCTGGTCTCTCTTTCACCCAGGTGCTGCCAAGACTTTAATGGCAACCTCCAGGCTTTACTAATGCCTTCACTAAATAGAAATGGCTAGAACCATCAGCTTCACCTAGGACAGAATCTTGCTTTTCTGAAATTGTGGTTCATCTAGTCTCATTTCCTCCATGGTTTTCTAATGTCTTTAAAATACAATTTTTGTGATTTTCTAGCTGTCTCTAGTTCTTCCAGTGGGAGGGTGGCCATTCACCACCTACTACATTTATTTGGAAGCTGAAGTGTTGGTAAATATTAAAATGATTCTTGTTCTCATTTGAAATCCTGTATCACTTATAGTCTTTGATGCATTAATCATATTCTTACATTGTTTTATTGCTTAATGTATGCTAGTCTTATTTCCTTGGCAATTACAAATGTTGAGGGAAGAAATATTGTTTTATGTCTCATATTGACCTATCATAATATGAACATAGTATAATTAAAAGCCAATTTGAAACATCTGATAGTTGAAAAAGCTAGTCTATGAGACATGATAAATATTCATCACAATCACAATTCTTCCAGCTTTATCCTTGCAAATCCTTGTCTAATCCATATATCCAGTTATCTATTCATATGTATACCCTCTCTCTCTCTGACCCCCTGCAAATTGTCTTCATAAAACTCTTCTCAAGGACTGATAGAGTAAGCATATATGAAACAAATCTACAGCTTTTGTAAATCTGCTTACAAAAAAAGTGGCTCTTTGCATTGTTTCTTATCAAGTGTGACATCCATCCAAGAATTTAGGGCAATGAAGGTTTATTTTTCATGATAAACTCGCATGCTTCCTTCAATTAAGCAATAAGAATTCTCTAATCTATATAGTTTCTTGTTTACCCTGACTGCTATGAAAATAAGGGCTATTTTTTTGTTTAGTTATTAGAGCTGCATGAGTGCATGTATAATCTGTTTTTGTTCTCACTCCTTACCCCTGTTTCTTTATGTGGTATGTGTTAAATGTACTGGCATTTTTGTAATTGTCTATTTATTACAAGCCATACCAAATTTTGAAAATGATTAAGAGTCTATATAATTATACAAAGCCAGTAATGGACTAGAGAGCCAGAGGCTCATCAACTTTGACAAAAGTTAGGCTTTTTTTATTGCCAGGAGAACCAACTTTGCATCATTCACTCAATATTTGCCAAATATTGAATGGCACAACCTCATATGATTATCATTCATTTTTTCGGACTTGTATTTTTAATTTATAAAAAGGTTAAAATATCTTTCCACAATACAAGCTCAGGCTTTGTGTGTTTAAAATTTACAGAAAAAGGATAAAATTTCCAAAACTTTCTAAAGTGTTGCCAACATAAGCTTTGGGCATCTTGAAGTATTTGAAAAATTAAGTTACCTTTTAAAATTTTACTAGAACAATAAGAGACAAAGATAAACTCCACCAGAGGGTTTTATGAGGAAGAGTCCAAGATTTGGGTGACATAATAGGCTATAATGTCAAACCTTTATAGATGTGTGGAACTAATAGGTTAGGGAGAAATTGATAACTCTTTAATGAGGACAATCTAAAATTTTCTTTTCAATAACTGTAGTTAGCATTCGTGCTCAAATGTTATATGACTGGCAATTTCATTTCATTTTCTGGATGTCAAATAAGTTCTGCCCATAAGAAAGCAGATTGTTAATTCCATTCGTGTATGTTAACCTGTAGAAGACAACGTAGCTTGAAGGATCATTTCCAAATAAAAAGGACAAGCTGTGTAATTATTTGGGGCCTACTAGTCATGATTATGGTCCTGAATGAAACCTAAGTTCATGCAACCACAATCTGTAAACTTGTGCTGTAGTCAGTTGTAGGTTTGGTGACATGAAGGGAAAATGAACGCTCACTGAGGGCCAGTGTTGGAGCAAGTTGAATAAAGTCAGTCCTCTGTGTAAGTTAATTAATTACCTAAATATGTCCTGTGGTGGTTTCTTCAACTTTCTATCAAGACCACACTAATTTATCAAAAAAGTTATCACGACAGTGATTTTTATAAACAAAAGACTTTATTTCAAATATATTTTACAGTTTGTGTGTAATTAGGACTGTTTTCCAGACTCTGAAATTTAATACTAAATTGAACAGGCAAGGTACAAAATGGTGGTGTTTACTCAGGCCTACTGAATTCCTACAGTTCTGGTAATTCTTTTTTTTTTTTTTCCTTTTTAAATTGAATCAGTAGAGACATCAATGATAAAACAACTTTCATCTTCTTGGTTATATTTTGAATAGCAACAAAATACCATTCCATTCCATATTCGCCAGGGTATTTAGAAAACGGCAGTAATGGGGGAGTAAAATCCCATGACTCCAGACCTGACTAATTGAAAACGATGATTATTGTGATCAGAGTCAAACTGGTTCATTCTTAGTGGTAAAAATAGTTTGCTAAGCAAATTGGTAGAACAAACAAAATGGTAGGACAGATGTTTAGCCTGTTTAAGAAAACATAACTATTTTTAAGAACTTTTAGTAATACTATTGCATACACTTTACATACTAATTACAAGGCTTACTTATAAAACAGGTCTTCTCAGCTAGCTATTAGGCTGCTTTTAGCAACTCAAGAAAAATAAATCTTTTTTTTTTTCATAAATATTCTTTAACTCAGACATCGGACTAATTCATGCTTACCTTCACCTCCATTGCTATAACTGAGGTTTCAATGATGGTGTTAAGTTATAAATAGGGATGACTGCCGAACTTCAAAATTTGGTAAGAATGACAGTGTCCTGATTTCTTAAAAACACACATGTGAACGTCCTCAAACACCAACAACTGAAATTGGCAAAATTGAGATAAATGAAAAAAAAAAAGAGAGAGAATGGGTTTCTTTTCACTATTGCCAGTATTTTTTTGGTTGTTCAAGGCATTGGCAGTAAGAAAACAATCCATTATTGCATGCTAGTCCTAAATATTCCATCAGAAACTAAAGAAACAGAAAGGCCAAGAACAGAATGTTTCTAAATGGAAGCATCACAGGACAAAACTCAGTGAACTTTATTTGGTAGGAAAGAGGGTGGTGGTTGGGACTTCACCCCTTGAAGGAGCAGGTTTCAGAACGAGACAAGATTTTCCCTGTCCACATATCCTTAGCATATCCATTATGATAATGCCGGTGTTTTTTTGTTTTTGTTTTTTTTTTTTTGAAGTAAGGGGATGAGACTGTGACCAGTGTAGCCGTAGGTGGTCTATTATAAACACTGCACGGAATGTTTATCTCTTCACTTCTTCAATGGCTATTTTCCTTTCAAAAGAACATCAATTTGTTTTGCAAATACTAAGTGGGTGTAGCTTTGTGTGTTTCCCTTGTATTTTCACTGTGGCGCTCGCTTGGGAGTCTCTGAAGCCTCCTGCATCGCCCGTGAACTAAGCCAGGGCAGAGAAACAAGGAGAGCGGAAGAGCATGGTGCTGGTGGATCAAACACAATGACAGATTGAGAGCTCTTTCCAGTCTCAAACCCTGGCCGCTTCCTGACCCTAAGCTTCAAGGTTTTCACAGAGGCTGAAGGTTAAAGGATGGTAGGCCTCAGTATCTGCAAAATTGGACACGCCAAAAGTCAATAGGAGAGGAAAATAGCCCCACCTCCTGGTTGTTTTGAGATACCAGCGCAGGCCGCATGATTACCTGGAGCCGTTAAACAGCAACAGCTTTATCTCTATCCCTAGAGATTCTGATTCGCTACATCTGAAGTCGGGCCCAGGAGTCTACACTGTGAACAGTTAATTCTGAAGCAGGTGGCCCATGGCCCAGACATTGTAAAATACTTCGGTTGAGGGATATAACGGGCAGAGTGTTAGTAGAGTATATCCTCTTTATATACTTACTTTATACTCATTTGAACCAGATGCTATCTGACCCAGTGTCTTCATACTTACTTAAAAACCAAGCAAGCAAGCAACCAAAGAAACAAACAAAAACCCCTACAGGAACCGGTTACACATAGAACTATCAAGAGAGAAAACATAATATGGTGGAAAAGATGAGCAAAAATGCTCATCAGAAGGAAAGGAAGCTTCTTGTTTTTCACATTTGCTTAAAAAGTTGAAGGTAGAATCCAGAGGCTCATGGGTATTTAGAAATACCCATTATTCTAAATTAGATGCAGCAAGGTGAAAATTATAGTTCTTAGTAATTTCACAATCTTGAAATTTACATTTTTTTCTATACAAACAATAGGATAAAATATAATTTTAAAGTGTAGAAACCCTGCCCCGATGATAGCATCAAACTTAGGAAAAGAACATTAAAAGTGCTTCAGGCTGAAGGATTTTACAGAGTATTAGACTCAATTACATATGAGAGGGATATCTTTTGACATTACAGTGAAGCTAGATCCCTGTGTGATGAGACACATTATCATAAGGTCTGGTGGTCCTCCTTGCAATGTCCACTGCTAAGAATTAAATCCTTAGCTCTCAGTTCAAAGTCCACTTCAGGAAGTGGAGTTATTATATTGAAAACTAAATTATTTTCCGTATTTTTACTCTTTCCATAATAAAGCTAAAGATTATACCTTCATAACAAGAATTGTGAAAAGAAACACAGTATAAGTAAAGAACACATTTGCTGTTTTTATTGGTGCCTTGCATGGCAGTAATACTGAAAAAAGAGAATGCAAAAACAAAAAACAAAAAACAAACAAAAAAACAGGTTGGTGGCAACCCACATCTTTTTTTTTAAGAGTACATAAACTCCTGTTTTATTTTTATTGTGGCATGAATGGTAACATAAAACCAAAAACATGAAAATATACAACTTATATTACACTATGTGTTATGAACAAAATATAAATCTATAACTCTATGTTATATTTACATAATTATTTATTTTATTAAATTTCAAGTGAGATGGTAGGTTGCACATACTTTGTTTTAAGCTCCAGGCATTTGATTGTCTCTTTTCTACTTTTTTCCCATTTTTACTCATAAAATCCAAAATGTTAGAAGGACTAAGAGCTTTAGAGCCAGTGGAGCTGTATAAATACTGTTTTAGTGAACCAGTGACAGAAACACTGGGAAGGACAGGAATCAATCAGTAGAAAACTTAACACAATATCATCTTCAACTTGGGAAACTGATAGTTATAGGAAGCTTTAAAATTAAATACTGTAAAAGCCTGTCGAAACAAAAACTTATGCCCTAGAAGATATCTGAACCACTTTAAGTGGGCTTCAAAATTTTCCTTGCAGACCCCATAATTTTTTTTTACTATTAACTTGATAGACAAATATTTTATAAATCTGTCTGTAAATATACAGTTGTTTATTACAATTCAATAATTTACCCATTAGAATGAATGAAAATTATTTTTTGATGTTTTAAATGTGATAAAAGAGATTTCCTCTGGGAACAGTAACAACTTCTGGATTAAGAAAATATCTGTAATTGGGACCACAAAATAGTTAAAGATAATTTTCTTTAAATGAATTAAGGTAAAAGTCTACTCCGAAATCAAATCTATGAAATAATTTCATCAAAGAAAACTCTTTTATATTCGTTCCTTATAAGAGGATTTGGTTTCAATAACAATTACGTTCTTTGGGAGGGATTTTATACATGGTTAACTTTTAAATGCAGATGCCAAATAAATGTTAAAAATTGACTTAACTAATTTAGGTATAAACGTACTGAAGAACAGTTTTGTATTTTATCCAGTTGCAGTAACTAGCCAAATTATTAGTAACTTGTAAATGAGCAACTTTAACCTATTTTCTCCAGTGATGTTCTCTTAGATTCATATTTAAACATGACTATTTTTGGAGGAACTGATTACAATAGCCATAAAATGAGAGTTCAGTCAATATTATTCCTCAGTACTGGGGTGAGTGTGTGCGTGTGTGCGTGTATGCATGCATGTATGCGTGTGTATGCATGAGAGAGAGAGAGAGGGAAAGAAACAGAGGGATATGTGAACGGGGAGGTAGGAAAGGATAGAGGAGGGAAATGTTATCTTCATTTCAGTTTGATCTTACTCTCATCTCCTCTACCTTAGTTTTTTGGATCATCATGGGGCACAGAGAAAGAATACAAGGTTTTAGGATCCTTTACAAAAATGATAAACCAATCGAATGCCAAAAAGGCAATGTGTTAACACAGTAAGTTGCTATTCATAGCACCTTTTATCAGATGACTTCAAAGCACTTTAAACATCAATATAATTTTTTTGTTGTTGTTTTCTTTTGGGGAAAACTAAGGCAAAGAAATTGCGATACCCAGTGAATTCTATGTCAGAACACGAGAACAGAACGCTGGGCTCTGGACTTTCTGTTTTCATCCACGCACGGCGTAGCCCCTCTTGATATAAATCTAGCTAAATAAAATTAACTTCTGAATTTCAGCAGTTAAAGGTCACCATTAACAATTTTGTTTTCCCCTTCAAATAAAACAAAATAAAGAACAAACAAAAAAAAAAAACCAAACAGAAGTGTTTTGTCAATTCACTGATAAGTGTGTTAGAATTGGTTTCAGCTGTGATTGCCCTCCGTGGCATCTACCTGGAGCTAAAACAAAGTATTCTTGTAGCCCAAAGTCATGAAATGAAAACAAAGCATCTTTATAACGTGGTGTAAAATAAGTATCCAGCAAACGTGAGAGGTGAACCCACATAAGTCAGAAAGAATTTGTTAACAAAGACGAAGAACAAATTTGTAAAAATCTGTTTTCACATTGTACATAATAACGATATAAAACGAGTGTCTATTTTTTTTTCCTTATCCAGAGTGCTTAAAAACAACAAACAAAAACAAAAACAAAAAATTGGCTCTAGATGACTGTGGCAATTAAATGACTAAATGAGTGATGAGAGCATAAATTAAGTAAGATTGAACATGACCCTCCTATTCACTCCTTTGTATGAAACACCAGAACTTGACATTGTCGGGACCAAATTTTTAAAAAGGAGAAAACTTATTGAAGGAGAAGTAAAACTGTGTGGGTGAATGTGTGTGTGTGTGTGTGTATAAATATATATATATATATATGAGTTGGAAGATGGAAATTTGTTTTAAATATCTAACAGCTTATTGGCTGCACTTCCAAATCAGAGGAGAATAAAATAGAGAGGGAGAAATAAATTATACATAAGTTACTAATCTGGGAACAGCTGACCATTATTATTATTATTACTATTATTATTATTATTTTATCATCATCATCATTACAACACTAGCAAAAGAGGCAGTTCAAATGAAAATACAGTCATCAAAAACAAACAGAAAAACAAAACAAAATCTCTGACATGCAGGATATGATCAGCTCCTCCAAGCAAAACCCCAGAGCAAGTCTTTTGAGAGAGAGAAAAATAAAAAGGATTTTTTTTCTTATTTATATGTAAAAATCAAACTTGTGGGTCAGATTTGAAGGGTGGGATAGGAAAATGATGACGGGAGTGAAAACCATAGCACATCCAAGCTACTGGTTGGAGTATTTACTGTCTGATGCTTCAGCACAAATAATGGCAATGGACCTCAAATGATTTTGCATTTATTTGTACAAGCCTTATAACTGCCTTGGCATTTGGCTGGCAAAATCTAAATAAGCAGTTCTGTCACTGTCAGTTGTTGCTCTAAGCACATATTTTGCTGGAACCAAAAACTGGACTTCGGTGGATTCATCTTACGGCGAGGAAGAGTGGTGGCGAGGATCACTGGGTTCAGCCAGGCTCCATTTTGTTGGGCTGCAATGACTTTAATCCTGCTTTTTATGGTATGGGATGCACATGGCCCACAATTGTGAAATGCAAATGGCCTCTGCCTCATTTCAAGGAGAGATGAAAAATACCTTATAAAATCATCAGTTCCATTTCCTGATCAGGAAAGGATGGAATGTTGAAGAAATAAGCTAATTCTGTGTTTCTGGAAAATGGCCAAATATAGTCAAGGAAAACAATGATTGTTTTGCTCGAAGTTATCAACAGGAAAAACAAACAGAAATCATTAAGTAGCAAACATTAGTGGAACCAACTGACCAGGAAGAAGGGACATCTGGGAACAGTTTGCTAGTAGCTTCCATGTTATACATGCACACCTCGATTACACAGGGCTGCCTGATCCATCCAATAATAATTGTATTAGAAATTTAAAAATATAATTTCTGAGCCCTATCTTGGTTGTCATTTGAAGTGCAAAGTCAAGGTCAAAGTTGCTTCCAGACCAGTCACTTAGGAGGATGTGGGATTTCATCCCCAGATGTGGGTTTAACTCACAATGGTTCAATGTTATTCCTATTAGTACCATAATCACACACATACATACACACAAAAATCCAAGATCAGAAAATATTTTTTTCTCTAAATTTCTTATGTCTCTCTCTCTCTCTCTCTTTTCACCTGAGAACAGCACCTACAGTTTCCATTTAAAAAAAAAAAGTCAAATCTCACCAGCTGCTGGTATTTCAGGTTTTTCAAGGGATTGTCTAAGATATAACACTGTCCTAACTTAAGAAGGAACAGGAAAAAGGAAAGGAAAAAAAAAGGAACTGGGTCAACACTTCAGTACAAATTTGGCACTTGCTCAAAAATGTAGTGTGGTGTGCAATAGATAAAGAAAGTCCTCTAAAGAAAATAATTGCTTATTTTGTGGTGGATAGCAAGGAAGTTAAAAACAGGCTCTTTTTCCCTCTTCCCCCCCATGCACAGACTTCCATCTTTAAAGTATAGAGATGGAGAAGGTGGAGAGAAGTAAAGAGAAATTCATCTTTCTTTTTTTCTGTCAGGTGCATTACAAAAATAAAAAAAGAAAGAAAGAAAAAAAAAAAGGAAAGAAAAAGGAAAGGAAAAAACCCAGAAACCCCAAAAAACAAAACAAAACTTATTTCTTTTTAAAAATTGTAGCACAAAACAACAAAACACATTCACAAGCCACTTGTTGGCACTGTGTACCTGAGTGAGAATTTCTAGAACATTGTAGAACAAACAGCCATAAAGTTTATTAAAAAAAAAAAGTTGACGGGTAAGACTTCAGTGCTTAGATGTAGCAGCTGAATTACTGGCATTATTTTACCCATAGCTTATTTCAATCTCTTGTTGTTGATATTGTTGTTTGCTTGTATTTTTTTTTTTTCCTTTCCAAGCCTTTTGAGGCTGAGGTCTATTAGTCAGCTGATGTCCCAACTATTTAAGACTAACAGTTAAAGTAACAGTCAGTGTATGAGAAAGTTAATGTGCTTGGCCACTGGTAAGGATGAACCAGCTAGGGCTTCTTTAAGTCCTAAGGTCACAACAATCTTTTGACCCTTATCAGTTGGCTTGTCCTGCAATATGGTTTTCACTGTCACTCCCATAATCTACATCCGGATCATCCTCTTCCTCATCGAACTCATCATAAATTTCTCCGTTGATGTCCTCAGCCTGTATCTCTTCTTTGATATGTGGCTCCTCTCCTTTCACGCCATAAGTGCTCTGGATAACAGGCATCCCAGGCTCTGGGCTGCTGGACACGCTTGAGTGCTCCGAGGGCAGGTGAGGGGAGGGCATTCCGGCCATGGCGATGGCTCCAGGGTACACAACACCAGCAGTGGCGATGGGGATCTGTGCTTGTTGCCTGCAGACAGGAATTCCCCCCAACCAAAAAAAAAAAAAAAAAAAAAAAAAAAAAAAAAAAAAGACCGTGGGTGAGGGGAATACTTAGATGCATGCCTTATTATACAACGAATCTGCTCAGCTTGTCCAATTCTAAAATAGTGATTCTCATCCTATTGCCCAACATTTAAAAACTTGCATCCTCCTGTGATTTCAATACCTTACTTCTGTGTAGTGCTTGACATATTACAAGGCACTTACATGTGTTACCTATTTGATTCTTAAAATAACTGTCTTATTACTATCTTATGGGAAAAAAAACAAACTTGAGGTGCAGAAAGATTAAGCAGAAGAACTTGACCCCAAGTTCATGTTTCCTTCACTATAACATCCCGAGTTTTTAGAAATAATTAAACTAAAGATAATGCAATTTTAATGGGAAAAAAACCCTAAAATATTAGAGTTCTCAAAATAAAACCTTATTGCTCAGAACTCGCCAGAACTGAACAGTATCACATTATCCACCTGGTCCCTGCAGTAGATGGGGGGATAGGAAGCAGGTGTACAGCTCAGCAGCTCTACAAGGCCCTGGGCTTAGAAAGGCCCTGGGCTTAGAAAGACCCTGTGCTTGGTTTCAAGTTCTGGCGTAGTCTTGAAATTCTTAACTTTTTAACAGGAACCCCACATGCTCATTTTACACTGGACTCCACAAATTCTGTAGCTGGTCCCAGTGGGAAGGGATTAATAGATGATGTTCACTTAGGCCTTCTTTTATTCATTCATTCATATGTTTACTATTTCGTCAGGGTTGGGTTTCGTGCTCAGCTTTGAGAAGAGTCATGCACGGAGATATAAATCACATGCCACTGGTCTAAGCTGGCAGACTCTTCCCAGGGAAGAGGATAGGGCAGACTTTAAAAGTTTCTTTTGAAGGTATCCTCTGGCCATTTTCAGAACAGTATTTATTGTTCTAAGCAGCCCTCGGGATCTTACTAACTTCTGCTCCAGATATGAGCAGCCTTATTTCTTTGCTTTCTGAGAAACTTCTGCAGAAGCAATGAAGTCGCAGGCAGCCTATTGCCACCGTAGCCTGCCTCGCCGTAGGAAGCCGGGGAAAGCCTCCTGGGAGCTACGCTCCTAATTCAGAAGAGAGCTTTCATGTTCACAACCTCGCCGTGCCCTAAATAGAATCTCCACTTCACGTGTCTACAGAGGCCACACGTGTGCCTTGATCGCCCAGAAATCCCTCTATATTCCAAGCAAGTGTTTCTTTTGAAATCATTTTTGTGTCGTATTCTCTCAAACAAGGATTGTGTGGCACTTGTCAATGTGGCGCCTTGGAAGTAATGAACACTAACAAGGAAAAGAACCGATAATACGTCTCAGTTTACAATAACGAACTTCAAAACGATTTACTTTCAGATAGTTTCTCTTCAAGCCAGTTGTTAGGAAAGCTCAAGGGAGAGCCAATGTTGGAGGCACTTGGAGTCACTTCATATGGAGGTATTCTTTTTCAGGATCATGTGGGGGACAGTCTAGACTCTGAAAATAACTAAGTTCAGGTTCTTTTTCAAAATGCTGCCTCGCAGCAAAACAAATATGTCTGACATCCCGTTAAGTGTAACAAGAAGCGTCCCCCATGAAAAAACTACTGAAAGGTCCATACCCAACATTGAAATACTGTCGCATTTCCTGCCGCCTGTTCCGCATGATTGCCTTGTATTCACCAATGCGCAGCTTTTTGCCATCCACGAGGCAGGTGCGCTTCGGCCTGGGCTTGTACTTGTAGTCGGGGTACTTCTCCAGGTGCTGCTTGCTGAGACGGGCTTGCTCCTCGTAATATGGCTGTTTCTCTAGGTTTGTCATAGCTTTCCAGCGAGATCCTAGGAGGAAAAGAAGGTTAGGATTGCAATTTGCACAGCTGCTGAGGTTCCTAAGAAGATATCACTGAGAACAAGAAAATCTAAAGTAAAAATGCTGGCCCAAACCCAGAAATACATAAAAATGTGTTTGATTAGTGAACCATAGTTCACTAATGAGATCACATAGATCTCATGAGGTGAGATCCCACAAGAACAGAGGTGTTGCTTGCTGTGTCCTTAAGGAAACTATGTACCCAAAGATACAAAGGTGGGGCAATCTCTCTCTCTCTTTTTTTTTTTTGGTCTGGCCGGAATTAACAATTTAGCCAACCGTGTATATTATATATTTAAAAGCTCACAGATAATTTAAAGAATATACCTTTCATTTCCACATTAGACCACGATATAATTCAACTGTGAACTGAAAAGTTATGCAAAAACTTTTTACACATTTTCAATCTGTGGCTAATTATCTTGTTACTGAGTATTTTTATGTGGGGGCACATTACTTACTACTAGGGTTTCTAACATATATTACACATAATTCTCCTCAAACTGTTTAAGTATGCTTTCATGAACGATTGCATTTAAAAATTCATTTCATTAAATTTAAAATTTAAAACTTTAATTACAAAAGATTATATTAATGAACATGCATTGGGTAACTACTGTGTGCCAGATATTGTGCTAAAAACTTTACATAAGTTGTCTCATTTTACCTTTCACTGGAATCCTGTAAGATAGTTTTAGCATTTAGACCTATATCCATAGATGAGAAAACTGAAGTTCAAATAGATGAAGTAACTTACCTAAGGTCATACAACTATTAAATTGCAAATCTGTGACTCAAACTTCAATTACATTGAACCCAAATATGCGGCAATGTATGTTCTTAGATACCTACACCCACCTGCGATCTGGCGGTGGTCAGAATCAGAAGAATAAGTATGTATGGGATAAGATTTTTCTTTTAATAAATCACTTTCAATAATATATAAAGATGTCATTTCTTGCAATATAGTATGCATTAATATTAATCCAAATTGGTAATCCAAACTGGTTTTTCCCTTCTTTTCACTTTTGGTTTTGGTTT
The DNA here is from genome assembly GCF_002007445.2 of Ailuropoda melanoleuca. Lineage (NCBI taxonomy): Eukaryota > Metazoa > Chordata > Mammalia > Carnivora > Ursidae > Ailuropoda > Ailuropoda melanoleuca. Next base: position 21,505,831 of record NC_048233.1, read on the forward strand.
GGATTCAACTAGGAGCACACACAAAAAAATTGTTTGCAGTTTAATTAAAAAATGTGATTTAAAGCTTGGTTCTATTACTGTGGCTATATGTAGTAGTAAAAGAAGTAATGGTAATAATGTTTACTTTTTATTAAGCATGTGAGGAGAATCTATTTGCAGATGAAGTGTGTTTATCAGCAAGTAATCAGCTCAACTCTGCCCAAATGTACAAAGACCGAAGGAACTGGAAATACAGTTCCTTTGGTAGTTCTCTACCAAATATGTTTTGGTACAGAAGCCTTTACCTGCCTTCCAAAGTCATCTAAGCAAGATCTTAAGGCTTTCAAATGGGTTCATTACTCAACCATAATTCCGTATCTCAAATGCAAATAACTCACTGATGAACAGTTCTTCCCTACAAATGCAGACAATTCCTCAATATGGGATACACACACACACACACACACACACACGATAAATAAAATATATATTTATGCAAAGATAAAAATAAAGATACATATATAATAAAAGATGTGTAAATTCTCAGACAAGTTGGCTTCTAAATCTGGCATGAACTGGAATCACAGAATATTTAGACACTTGATAATATAATTTTTCTGGAACTATCACTGAATCCTAAATTACATTTTAAAAGATGGCCATATCATAGGTCTTTTTAAAATGAAGAATTAAGATAGCCTAAGCACTGTCTATAGTTGGCAAAACGGCTAACTATTGCGTTTTATGACAGTGCAGAGCAGTGTTTCCGTTTGGTGGCAACTACGGTTTTCATTCTTTAATAGTAACTCTTGAATAGGGTTAACCAAATGACAAGTTTGGTTTTGGTTTTAATGGCTTTGCAGGTAGCGCACCCACTGTATGTAGCTACGATGTGAACCCCGAGACACACTAGATGAGCATTTTAGGTCTCTCCAAAAGAGACGGAAACATCTGCTTGATCTGGGTGGGGCAGGTTGCTTACCCTGGACCATGTACAGGGAGTAAGTTCCCTGCATTTTTCAAAAGACTTTTACAATGGAAAATGGAGAAGGACATTAGGGTATTCCCCCTGATGACAAAAAGGAAGATTCAATAAAAAAATCTGATGTTCAAAATAAGGAAAACAAAAACCAGTCTTGAGAGTACTCTTTTCCTTTCTAAATCTGGCAATACAATAAAAATGAGGAGTTTGAGCTGAGCACATTGTCATCTCCATGGGGTCTGTAATGAATTTGCACATTTTACTCCAACTACTGTATATCTAATCAGAAAAAGATGTCCCCCATCCCCTGATCTAGCGCCAAACAGTAAAAGGTGATTCCTTATGTTAACAATTTCAGCAGAATGGCTTATTAAAACCAGATTTTAGGGTATTATAAAATGCTTAGAAGCCCTTTAAAATGTCAACTAGGATCCCCAGAGACTACGTAAAATGTCAACCCAGCTCAAGCGCCTGTTTTAAGCAGAATGAATTAGTGGCATGCTGTCGGAGGCTGTTATCCAAAACAATCAGTAAAGAGGAAAACATCAAGCTTTCTTTGTACTTTTATATGAAATGGGCCACAAGAATGATCTTGTGGATATTTGAAGATCACTTATTTATTTGAAGCTATGACCAAATATTGAGATCCCAAACATCTCAGTGGTTTTTTTCCCCTGCTATATCTTCAATGAACACTATTCTATTGAAAGGTCTAAAATTAGACAGCACTCTTTTTCATGTTGCCCCTAATGGTATAATCATATGGTCATTCTAATATTCTTTCCTTCAAACCAGAAAGAAATGCTTGTAGCTAGTCACGTCTTTCCCATAAAATCTTTTGCTGCATTTCCTAAAGTATTTCACATCATCAAAACTGATATTTCCCTGATACTTAGGATAAAGTTTTAATCAGTGACTATCACTTTTCCAGGTTTCAGACACAGGAATTGAATGATATAGAGACAGTTTGAACAATCTTAGTATTCAGTTTGTTTTTTCATTTTGACATTTTGGGATTTCTAATTTTGTGATAACTGATACATTAAGATATAGAAAATGCTTACGTAAAGTATTTTATTCTTTTCTAGAGTTTTTCCAAATGGAACAGGTACGATATTTTTCAAAAATAAAAGGGAAATTTCATATGGAAGGTAAAGTATGGTCATAAAAGGAAAAATAGATTGGAGATAGTAGAGGTGTAAAAAAATGTGCATTTCCTTTATCCGTATTCACTTTTTCCAGGCTTCACACTCTTATCTTTTGAGATAACATTCATTTAAAGATCTCAAAATCATTTTAGATGAAAACCAAGACATAAGTTCAAGTGGTTAATGGTTTTTGTTTGTTTGTTTTGGTCTCATTACAAATGCATGCTGCGGACTGGGTAGCATCTATTCCCAGCCAGTGATATGAGCATAAAAACACATGTGTATGTTTAGTAACTACTTTTAGATGATCAGTTCCTTAATGTAAAGGAACAAATGGAACACCTACTTGCACTAAGTACATGTAATTCCAAGTGCATTTTGGAGTCTTAGTAAAGCTTTAATAACTTAGGAAAATGTTACTTATTTGTTGAAGCCCAAATTCAGAGTTAGTGTTCCTATTCTTTTTTTGTTGTTTAGCTCTTAGAAGTCAGAGAATAAATAATCAAAATGTGCTTAGGTTATCCGGTAGCTGGCCACCACACCATCTGAAGATGAAGAAGATGATGATGATGTCAAGTGGAATCTTCCCTTCCTTTTTCTGGGATTTAAACTGGTATATAGTAGGTCTCTTTATAATCATTACCCTTACCTCTCACCATCTCTTCTGTGTGCTTCAGTATGTATGTACATAAGTCAAATATGTACTTTATCTGTTAAGCTGAAAGCTGCAATAGCAGGAAAAGTCCCTTTTTAAAAGATGCTGAAAATCTGCTTAAGGCTGCAGAAAGTGTAAATTAAAAATTGCACCACATGCCCCATCTTCTTGTGTCCTGACAATCTACACTGATTTTCAGTTATAGTACCGGAACAAACATCACCTATACCTCCATCCCTACCACGCGAAGAATTCTGTAGTTCAAAGGAAAACAACAAATAATGGTCAATTCCATTATCAAGTGGCTCACAGGAAAAGAACTTTTTTCTTAGTCTTGGTACGAAATATTTCTAGATCTTAAAGAAGAGAAAATATTACAACGATTAGTATGGAGACACACAACTAAATGAGCTATAAAAACTGGACACATTTCTCAACGAACATGAAATGCTTTGTCATCAGAAGAAAAGCCTCAATTAATGATGCTGATTTTTTAGATAAGCACATCACAGGAACTGCCCAGCCTCCAAAGCCCAGTATCTTTCCACAACTGCAGAAAACAGAGCTGTACATTTATTCCACGAATCACATAACAATTAACACGTTTCTTACCCAATATCTTGCTGATGTTGGAGTTGTGCATGTCGGGAAAGGCTTGAAGGATTTTCCTTCTTTCATCTTTAGCCCACACCATGAAGGCGTTCATTGGACGTTTTATATGGGGTTCATTGCTCCCACGCCCTCTGGATTCTCTATAAATTCTTGATTCTGAGACTCCAGCACTTCCTAAAAACAGGGAACATTGCTTTGTGTGAGTGTTAAGACCTTTGGTAATTCTCTTCTTTGTACTGCTATTGAATGTTTGTCTAGTAAAATATCTATTCTAGTCTATTACAATATGACTAAAAAAAGTACATCTGATAATTGTACTTCCAGTCCTTGAGACAGATGCTTGTGCATGAAGTTTCTGTGATAGGCCCTGTAGTCACAATTGGCATATCTGTATTTTTAATCCATTTCTCATACATTTTTCCTTTTTTCGAGGGACTATGGACTGTTTCACCATTTACTTTCAAGAGGACACAAGAAACTTGAATATATAATCTTTGATGCAAAGTGGAAAGAGAATAGTTGGGGCATACCAATAGGCATGCTGTTACCATTGGAAATATTAAATAGGTGAAGAAGCTCACAAAATTGTGAAACACTAATCTATTTGGCACGATGGATGACCATAGGTAAGGATGTGTCCCTGCTACCTAAAGATGGTCGGAACACACAGTAGCCATGCCCTTTGCCTCTCTCTGAGGTAATATAAATAAAAATGAATAAAAATGCAGCTAAATAAAAATTTGAGGTTAAAATACAATATAGAAATTTTTCTGTAATGTGTTTGGCTTTTCTTTGTAATTTTGTGCTAATAAATACATGAAATATGCTGATGAATTAATGATAGCCTGCTCCCCAGAAGATCTTTGAAAATGGTAGGGGAAAAAAAAAGAACAGTTACACTACTATGGTTTCTTTAAAAGTCCACAGCCACAATATTTATGGTGAAACAAATATTATATTCATTCCCCTGAATTTTCTCCCTCATGTCTAAAGTTACCCAAAGAGACCCACTGAAAGTTCCATTCCAGTCAGCAAGACTCATGGTGATAAAGCATAACCAAGAGCCACAGTAGAACCCTTGGGAGCTGCCCTCACTCCTCTAGGCGTCACGTGACTTTGTGGAATAGTTTCACCAGATTAAACAGCTTCCAGAGATGCTCGAGTTCAGGCAAAGAACATCAGGAGAAGCAGAAGGAAAGAGAACTGTGATACTAAGTTTTCCAGGGTTATCATTAGAAAATATGGCAGAATCTATTTTGGTAGCATATAAAATTTTAAAATAATTTGGGTATTTCCAGAACGTGTATCTTTAATAAAAGCACTGTGTTTTATTTTTTTCTTCCTTCATACTCCTCTTCCTCTCTTTTCTCAATTAGAAGGAATAGGAATCAACCAAAATTACCCAGACTTGAAGACCTCTAGAGTAGCAAACAAAAACACAGCATACCTGGTGGTGGAGTTTCTCATTATTTCTCATTCATGGTATGCTCTTTGGTCTGATGAAGATTGGAAAATATTTTGCATACAAGCATGACTGAATTTAACAAATAACAGCAACACAATTTTGATGTTTTAATGCTGATTACTATGGGTATATTTTATCATGCTAATACAACTTAAAATTTATGAAATGTGTTATTACCAGTAATTGTCTTTTTATTGACAAAAATGAGTGCTAATATATGGCAACATCTTTCTGAAATGGGTTTGTAACTAGCGAATGATCATTTGCACATCTGCTTTTTCTTGTTCTTACACCTTACAGCAACATAAGCAATAAAATGAACATTACGCAACTTCATCAAAGCTAAACAAGCTCTTTATATTGTACTTAGGCCACGTTTATCGTAGCCAACTGAGATAGAAAGGAGAAGGAAATGTTTGGATCCAACAGGCCAGGAAAACATTGACTTCGGTTGGATATCCAACTGAACAAAATTTAGTTTTGATAAGATTATCTGGCTACATGCTCAAGTTTGGCTAGTTTCTTGGCTAGTGTAGAACGGGACTTAAAAGTAGAATTGGCCCAAGGCACAGAGCAGACAGACTAGAACTCAAGGCCATCTCTTCCGTCCTAAAGTATCCTTCCTTTGCTCTGGCATGGTCTTTTCTATATGAAGGGGACCTTCTCTACCATAGTAACAAATCTGAGGACAGTGTTCTCAAAATGCATATATGGCACTTGACACTGGGGGGAGGTTCCCAGATGCAGCTCAAGGTAAGAGGAATAGCACTTTCTTCTTTTTCTCTCTTTGCTGTGCTATTAAAATTAGCGTGTCAATTTAATTGGTTGTCATTGGGGATGTTTAGAATGTTCAGAGATGATGCAGAAAACAGAAGTCTCGAGGCATGTGAAGAAAGCATGAGGCTGAGCTGCTGGTGTTCTAGTTGGGTTATAAAGGGGAGGACACTTGACTGAATGGTAGGTAGTATAAGAGGGAAGTGTCCCAAAATGCAAATATACATACACACACACATTTCAGGAGGCAATTATCTCCTGAAAATGTCCACTTAGCCTTGTATTTTGGTCAGAGTTTGACAAATGAAAACTTGAAAATGAGCTTATAGACACAAGTTTCTGAAAAGTTTGCTTTGGGTACAAAAAATAGGGAAGTGAGAGATAAAATTGACAGTGATTGGGAGTACTTGCTTCAGAATCATGCCATCTTGAATCTAAGACCTTCCTCTGGTACTCACAACCCTGTTATTTTGGGGAAAAATGATTCAAAATTCCCAGGGGCCAATCTCTTTATTTGCAATAGTATTTATCTCACAGGTTGTGCTAGAAATTAATGAGATGATTTATGCAAAGCCCCCAGCAGATTGCTTGGCATGTGGGAACTGCTCAGTACATGTGAGCTCTTATTCTAATGACCAGGTATAAGGTGGCCGTCTTATATACTTTTTAGTAGTTTTAACTGGCACTAAATAAACACATCTGCACGCTATCAGAACATATATGAACAATTTTCACAAACCATCAGAATCTCCACTCATATTGAAATCCATCATGGCATGGCTAAATTTTCCTTCTTCATTCTGTTTAACTGCCAGTTGCTGAGTCAGACTCTCCAGTGTTGTTTTTTCCTTAAAAAAAGAAATTTATAATGAGAGCTCAATCTGGAAATTATAATTATTCAAAGACATTTTTTTCTTGGGCCATATATAATACGGTAGCTTCTGGGAGGGACAGAACATTGATTTATTCACCTTTGCACATTCAGCGCATTATGCTGAGGGCATTGAAGCAAATGATCTGCAGGGCTCTTGAGGGAACTCTGATTCTTAGAATCCCCTATACAGTCTTGGCATTGGGGTTTGGTACGCCTCAGGGGTATATGCCGGGATCCTTGGAGACAATCTTACCAAATCACAAAATGTGCAGAGAAATTTCATGAAAGCAACCTGTTTTACAACATTTGGAATGCCTTTATTTTTAGCCAGACAGTAGAAGTATAGGAGTGGCATGGGGCCCAGAGGAAGTATTCCAATAGTCAGGTGACCAACTGATAGAAACATAATTCACAGTAGTGCCCTCTGGTTGCCATCTCCCTAAATGCCATCTGCATTCCTCATGCAAGGGTAATGAAGACGTTTAAATATTCATTGCTAATTGCTTGTCAAGTCTCTGTACATTCGATGTGAGTGCCTGCAACTTGGACCACAATTTGATTTGGATTGCTAAGCCAAAATATTGAGTTGGCGAATTATTTGAGATACAAATACACCAAAATTAGATCTGCAAAGACATCAAGTCATTTAAAAGCATGCAGTGCATGATTTGAATTCATGGAGAACGTGGCATTCCAAACTAAATTATTTTCAAGGAAAACATAACGTTCATGAGATATTAAACTACTTCCAATTAAGTAATTAGGTGATTTTATGAAAAGAAAAAGCATATAATGGAAGGTTTACAACTTTTTCTAGCACTTTCCATCACTGCTCTGAGGATGACTTGGTTCCAAAACAGTTTTAAGAAAAGCATCTATTGGCTTTCATAAAATTTGCTCAGGTTTCTCTATAATTATTCACCTCATTTTCTGAGGAACACCGTCATGAACTGTACAAATGGACCACATATACTGAGGGGTAGCTATTGACACAATAAAATGTTCACAGAAAATAATCAACTACTTAAAACAATTGTATTACAAGTAAAGGGGCCCAACTAATGTTCCCACCAAGAACCATTAGGATATTGATATTCTTAATATAGTACATGCTTTATCTCTACAAAATCTCTGACAGTATTACAATTGTATGTACTAGATAAAAAATTCTCTCAATTTAGTGGCCTTGGAACTCCTATTCATCAAAGTCTATACATGATTTAGTAGCAAAAATATTTCATTGTCCAGTAGTATAAAACACAGCAGGGAAACTGGAAACAAGATAGTTGATATCAACTCGAGTTCTATAGGATTATATAGTACTAAGTTGAAATAAATTATATATTTAAAAATGTAGAACCTGATCCAATTAGTTTGTGTGAAATTGGTATTTTCAGCTGTTTTATATGCTCTGGATTTCTTTTGCAGAGAGTCTGCAGTATATATTCAGCTAAGAACAGGAGCATCAAGGACACCAGCTTAACATACTCTCTTTATAGTAAATGTAGCTGTTAAAATAGAAGACAGTTACATTAAACACACACACACTCCATCAACATGATCTGATCATCTCCAGTCAATGAAGACTTTACTGTACTATCTTTGGAGAAAGTACTAGGCATGGATTGCCTCTCAGGTTTTGATTTAATGGTGGATAGGACAATAAATGCTATATATTTTAGAAAGAGTTTTCCATTCTGAAGCAAAGTCTTTTAAGAAGAAAAAGTGAAATGAAGGCAATTGGAGCAGAAAAAGGACAAAATGCTGAGTGACTTCTAAGGTTCTGAGTTCAGCTGTATGAATCTTGTGCCATCTTACCAAGAGGCTAAAATTAGCAAATGATGGACAGGAAACTAACCATCAGTTTTTACAGTAAGTAACCTCTACTCATCTACCTCTAAAGTACACAATATAATAAAATTATTTAATTAGTTACCCCAAATAGAATTTACAATACTTCCTGAGAGCATGTCAGTGCGAAATAGTGGAAGTCAACAGGGTAAGCTGCATTTTTTTTGTGACTTTTTGCATAGCTGATTCTCAGACATGTGAACAGGGAAATGAGATGTGACTGGAGGAATTAGAGAATGTGTGGTGTGCCTTTAATTAAAACACCTTACAACAGCATGTAAATCAAAATGGTAACACTGGCACATTTTAAAAACCCTTGCTGACAATAAATTCAGAAGACTTAAAGGAACTGAGGTAAGGGGGCTATACTAAAACCCAAGTGGTTATATGGTACATACATGGTCTATAAAAATACAGTGGCTCCATGGCAAATAATTACCATAGAATTTCGTATGAAAATTGATCCTACATTAAACAAAAGTTAATGTTTAGTTCTTTTTCTTATTTTAAGATTCTACTTATTTTTCTGATAGTGAGAGTGAGGGAGAGAGAGAGAGAGAGAGAGCACAAGCAAGGGGAGGGGCAGAGGGAGAAGCAGACTCCCACTGAGTGGGGATCTCCATTCGGGGCTCGATAGATCCCGGGACTCCGGATCATGACCTGAGGTGAAGGCAGACACTTAACGGACTGAGTCACCCAGGTGCCCCATATATCTAGTTCTTAAGTATGGGGTATATATAAATCTTAATATGGATAGTTGTCTAGATAATATACTGAAACATCAGAAGAATGAGTTGAATTTAATAGTTCTCAAAAGTTTAAATTCAATCTATTTAGGTATATAGGAAGAGAAAGAATCAGCCAAATGTTATAAAGCACAAATGCTGGTACTTGAGAAGATTCCTCTGATCCTACTCCTTCCAATTCCACCATCCCTGGCTGTCTCCTTCCCCCAAAAGTCCATCTATGCTCTATCATGTCTAAAATTCAACCATTTAAGATTCTGTTCCTTGGATTAAATCTTTCCCTTTCTAAAAGCCTCTTTTCAAATGTGCCAAGGTTACTCAAAAAGGTAATATTTTGGTTCCCAAAGTTCCTATAATTAAATTAATCTTTTCTAAATAGAGACAGCTGAGGGTGCCTGGGTGGTTCAGTGGATTAAGTGTTTGACTCTTGATTTCAGCTCAGGTCACGATTTCAGGATTGTGAGATCGAGCCCTGCATGGGGCTCTGCGTTGGGTGTGGAACCTGCTTGAGATTGTCTCTCTCCCTCTTCCTCTACCTCTCCCCCCACTCTCCCCTCTCTTAATTAATTAATTAATTAACAGAGGCAGCTGAAACAAAACGTGCAGTTTGATATCAGGTAGAAAGGGGGTAAATAGGAAGATGCTGAAAATGGGAAACACTCAAGAAATGGAGTTTGGGGAAGCAGAAAAAAATGCTGATGGGCACAAGTGACAATTTTTACCAAAGTTAGACTCTTAGTCCCATCTGGCTCCAATAAAAAAACACATTAGTCAAGAATTTGTACAGAAAAAGAACACCTCATGTACAGAAAAAGAACATCCCATTTTAAGATCAGGGTTCTTGAATACAAATCCAATGTAGCACTTTCACTTTACTGCCCTTCAATGCTATCCAAATGCTGGTCTGAGACCGACAAGATTCACTGGTTTTCTCTCCTCTACCTTTTTTCTATCAGAAATAAAGCAAAATTTAAAGAAAAATAGACACATTTAAAGAAATACTTGCTAAAATTCTCATGCTCTGAGTCATCTCAGAGTAGAGGGTGCAAACATATTAATTACTACTAAGTAGTCAAAATGAGTCTTGAGAATTTATAAATAAGGATCAAATAAGATGACCTGTATGCTTTCACTCTTGAATACAAATTAACAATTGGATAACAATAAGGTTTCCTTTGGAAAGATGATTCCTACCTGGCTAATCAAATCTTATACCTTACTGTAGGTTTACGGAGATCAAGGGGCAATATTAGGTAAAGTCTATTTTTACTTGAAAAATCTTCTGATTCTATGTTGACCTGAACAAGGATCCAAATGAATTATATCTCATCTACAGAAGAAAATAAAGTTTTAGATCAAATAGTTTTTGAGGTCAAATAAATGATTCTAAAACCCAGCATTTAAAGAAGTATTATTACTGTGCTAGCATTCACTTAGGTAATTTGGCAGCTGGTCTTGGGCTCTGGGACTCATTCAATTGACTTGCTTAGTAGAAAACACCACATGTATTGTTTGTGCATGACACCAGGCTATGGTGGGAATCAACAAAGAAAGCCAAGAAATATCTAGAGATGTGAGCAATGAGTTGATTAGAAGTAGTCAGTAAAGATCTGTATGTTCTGAATGACAAAAGACCATAGGGATTAATGGGAAGAAGACATATTTGAAAATACAGAAAATGACCCATACAGAAAATAATGGGTTTGGGGATCCAAAACATCACTTCTTAACCAAACTCTGCTGTATATATTAGCTATGTTACTTTAGACAAATCAATTCTCCTCCCTGAGTCCCAGAATCTTAACTTGTAAAATGGGGTTTAAATATAACAATAGACTCTCATTGGCTTAAAAAATTAAGATATCTATGCTTTTCATATTAGGGGAAAGAGTCAGTGAGGGAAATTGAAAAAATAAAGATTCTTCCTAACATATATTAATTACAGGAATAGTTAGTTCAATATCAGTATTAAGTAACTTGCCATAGTTATGACCTTTTATTTTCTATGGCTAGAGTAGTGGACAAATGTGCATTCAAAAGGAGAATTTTGCTAACAACTCTAAAAATTGTTGACATTTTTTCATTCCTCTTGTCTATCATCTACAGCAATGTATTTAATCTTTTTCATTTTCCATTTGATGTTTAGGCATGATAGTTTATAAGTCTAGTACATACTTAAATTGAAAACTCCTATTCCATTACTTCAACTTACACAGAAAATAACTAAAAATTCACTATTTATAGAGACTTAAATGAACATCCTGTGTTATTTCATAGACTAGTCAAAACAAAACAAAACAAAAAAACACACAAAAATTCTGTTTTAAAAGAGGCAGATATTTCCTTAGTTACCTAATCCCAAATTAAATAATGCATGAGTAAATGGTTCCTCTGTTACTCCTTGAAATTGGAATTCATATAAGTGATGAGCTTTGCTCCCCAGCAGACACACATACACAAAGAGAGATGGGCTGTGGATCAGCTATCAAATGGACATCCCTGAAATAAAGCTCACAAAGCTATAAAACTCATAAAAAGCACATGCATGAAATGACAGAATAGAGTGTGACTGTCAAATGTTGACTCAGTTACAGTTAAACCCCTTCTGGCTGCACTTTTTTTTTATGGTCTACTTATATACTAATGACACGGGAGGAAGAATGAAATAAAAAAGGTTTTTAGCCCTCCAATTATGTGAACCTCACAGACCACCAAAGAAGATGAAAGATTATTTATAATGTCATAATGATTTATCAGTTGGAGATTTTTCTCATCAGCTTAAGTAAAATACAAAGAAATAATGCGTATGTCCATCCCCTCAACCTCTCGGTTCCACCCTTGCTTATTGAGAACGCCATTTTCTAAAAAATAACCATCCACCCACATAATCTAACAGCACAAATGGGAGAAAAGGCTTTCTTGTAAATTGTATATACATTATATACAAATACATTCTCTCTCTCTCTCTTCTCTCACACACAGGCACACACATACACTTCCCTCCAAGACTAACAAAAACGCAAGTTGAAGAAATCATTCACTAATTTTACTCTGGTCAAATGTAAATGTATCCAGTGGGGTATTTCCAGACACAGTAGTACTCTGAAATCTGGTATCCCTTAAGAATATTTTCCATCAGAGGATCAGTCATAGAGATATGGGAACTAAGGGTTTGGAAAGGTCCATAAATGGCCTCTGGTCTACTCATCTACAAAATAATCCTTATTTAATCTTGATGTTTCTTTTTCAAAATCCAGAGATTCCCCTAGTGGAGAAAATCATGAATTTGAACACATAATTTTGTTCACAGTCTTATTTCCTTTTATGATATTTGGTAGCCACCTTCACGAAATGTTTCCTGAAGTATAATTTCACCTAAATTTCTCAGAAACTTAGTTTCCTCAGGCAATCTGGTCAAACTGAAATGTATTGGCAGATCAAGTATCTTAAAAAGTACTGTGAAGTTGAAGACGATGGAGTGGTTTTGAAGGAGACACAGTTTCTATGAATTCAAGTCTTAATCCAGATGAATAATTTTCCAAGATAGCAGCATGACTTGTAGATAAAACTGATGAATCCCTGTCTATGATTTTAAAGAACTGATTTTAAAGTAGGAGAAATATTAGAAAGTTAATGACAATTCATTCTGATTAACGAAAGAAGAGACGAATTTGAGGAACAACGACCTGAGCACTTAATGCATGTTCCAGAAAAGACAGAGCTGATGGTTACAAACTCTGGCTAAGAGCACATAGTAGAGGATGCAGTGACAACAAAAAGCCAGTATGGATTCATTAACAAAAACAATATTAGAATGGCCTTAGTTTATTTTTCGATAGGAACTGGAATGCAGACCAGGGATGCTCAACGGCCATAATGTTTTGGGCTTAACTCAGCTTTGGATTATGTTCCTATCAATATCCCTATTGTCATGATGGAGAAGTTGTATAGGACCCTGAAAAAGAAAGTTGAATAGGATGGGAAAAGCAGGTAAAAATATCTGTCTTTAAATATATTAAGAATTAACTTATTTAAAAAAGAATCGAGCCCTGTTCTTTGTGAAAAAGGTAATAGAATTTGACCATATACAGTCAAGAGATACAACACTGACTGATGGCTCTAAGTTATCGGGTGAAATATAATGAACCACAAAGAGCTGTCTAATAGTCAGAGGTGTCTGTCCATTCCATGAGCTGCTTCACAATGTAAAAAATTTCCCCTTTCTGGAGATTTCTGAGTATTGGACATAGCACTACTTGTCTGGTGTATTTAAAATATTGAAGAGGAAATTCAAGGCCCTTTTCATTGTCTTTCAAACCCACAATTCTATGTCCTACTTTACTGGGCACTTCCTAAAACAAAACCAAAAAATTGTGACCAATGTATAAAACTATACATATTTTCTTTATCATAAATGACAGTTTTCTCAAAAGTTTTTAAGTTTCAAACCTAAGGGCACTCCACTTATAATTGACAATTCTACCATCATTTTCTTAAAGTCAAGGAAGAGATTTCAAATTATTAAAAAAAAACACAGAGGGTTATCGAGATATATTTTGTGAAGAGACTGTCACATTCAGAGAGACAATCCGATTCACCGATCCAGGTACTTTGTGACAGACACAGTTATGTGCCCCAGTTCAACGTTACTAATTTAGTCTTTAAAACAGAAAACCACTGCCAGGGACAGGAAGAAGTCACTGAGGCCTGGGGGATTCATGCACAAAAAAGCCACTCAAAGGAATCTGTAGAAAACAGATCAGTCACAAAGAAGGCACACATGAATACCATCACGGCAAAATACTGGCCTTTGCTTGTTTGTCACACTGGAGCTTATGGTGTGTACACGTGGAAATGGGAAAGCAGGAGAAGAAAAAACCAAGACCCGAGTTTTCAAATGTTTGTGTATGTGGTCAGCATTCAACCAAAGTCTAAAAAAAGACCTTGTTATATTTCAAAGCAGTCCAGATAGAGATACTGTGCGCACTGAGTTAAATCAAAAGGAATAACGTGAGAAAAACAGGAGGCCAACAAAGAAAAACAACAGAATTCACGACCGAGGCAGGATGTCCGGTAGGTGGGAGGGCTGCAGAGATGTAAACACAAAACTTGAACATTGTCTGATGATAATTGTTCTATAAACAATGAGTAACTCAGTTATTGAGCTACAGAAATGTATAGAATTTTTCTCTTTAATTTTTCCTTTTCATGGAATAAAAGCTATAAAACTGTTAGCTTTATTATGAATGTAGCCTCAGTAGCCAGTAGTCACCTCAGTTAAATAAATATAATTGGACTATTTTAAAGAGTCATGGCTTGGTTCAGAAACACTGGGTCTGACAAATAAAAATGGGCACATTGGAGTTATAGTTCACTTTTCAATTATCCATGGTTGTTTTAAGGGAAAGGAGAGAAAAATACAGATTAGAACAGATATTTAGAACCTCATTTTAATCAACAGCTAAAACTTCACATGTTTTATCAGCACTGCTTACGAGAAGCTAAATAAATAAGATGGAACGTGTTCTTTTGGTTCTTTTGGCTCTTCCTCTAGTGAATCGGCTGGTGGTGAAGGCTGGTGGTGAAGGGAGAGAGACCGAGGAAGGGAACAGATGCGGGAAAAACAAAGAATGGGAAGACAATGTACACATTATGGAGATGGAGACTGCTTAAATGAGATTTTTGTAATAAAGCCTCGAGACCGTACTAATACACATGACCAATGCTGGAGCACAAGCGAATCATCCGGCACTGGGGACTTTCTCGAACTTCTTCAGCACAGTCCATTAGAAGAGAGACTGAACTCCAAGCCAGAAGACCTTGGCTTAAAAACTGATCTCCTACTGGAATTCCTGTGATCTTCTTAAATCTCATTTTTATTTTTAAAACAAAGACTACTGTTCTGGTCATATTACGGTAGGAGGTTGAAAGCTGACGTGAAATCACTTTGGAAAGGGTAAAGCACAAAATAAGTAGCAATAGCCATTATTATTCCTATGACCCATAAGCAAGTCTTTCTCACTTGTAAGAAAAGGAGAAGCGGTATGCCTGGAGAGATTCAATGAGACCCTTTGAAATGCATGCTCAATTCAGAATATTTTCCTTGTAATTTTTAATCCATATTGGTAATTTGCAATAAATGACAATAGAGTGCAATACATCTAATAAATATAAGAGGGTAATTGAAAAACAAATGTCTCTAATTATTTCAGTGCTTTAATGTTTAGCTGTCTTGAAGGCAGCTATTCAATCTTGGAGATGAGGATAGGAGCAAGGGAAAAGAGAAGGAAAGACCATACTTAATAGATCAGGTTTTTAAAGAGAACACTTCTGGTCCAACAATAAAAGTGATTCTTACTTTACTTACAGGAAATTAAGAAAAATCAGAATGTGGGCCCATGCATGCCAATTTACACCCCTATCACCTTGGCATCACTATACTGCATTATTGTTCTAGTGTTTTATCTATGCAACATAGAACTATAATTTAAAAATATCTGGATCATTCTCTACATGGTGTTTTCAAACTTGCTTTTTTCAGGAATACTATTGTGAGCATCTCCTCATGTCTTTAAATGAATAGACAATTTCAATCATCAGAGAGGCCTGTGGGTGTCTATCCGAAAGCCCAATTTGGCATGCCCTGGGTGTCTCATTTTATTGGACCATCCTGCACTAACCCCTCTACCAGAATGATGTAAAGAACACAAGACTCTCTGTTTGAAAACATGCACAGCTTTTCTAGGCTTGAAAATTAAACCATAAAAAGTTTACTGGAAAAAAAAAAACCTTTAAAAAGCTCCTTAAAAACTCACACCATAATTGCTCCCCACCAAGCGTGGGCACTTGCTAGCTGCAGTAGTGGCACTGTGACAAATGTAGCAAAACTGAAAGCGGGCTATACTAAGAGAAAGAAAAAGTCTTCCACTGGCCATCTGTGAAAATAAGGCATGTGGCCATTAAATGCAGAGGCTGTAAATATACACAAACTCCATGAAGCAAATGGCAAAAAAGGACTAAACTTCAAGCTCAAACAAATCAAAATGTTTAATGCATAGTTACCACTGCTGGACGAAAACAGCTCTGATCTTTGCAGTCTGCAAACTCGGCATGTATTTCAATTAAATACCCCCAAAAAGAAAAGAAAGAAAAAGAAAGAAATGAAAAGACACAGAAGAAAACCATCTGGAACAAAAGGCTATAGACAGCCCATACTCAATTTCTAGAAACAAACAGCCCCTTTAACTTGCACCAGCCTGTCGAGAATGTCGATTGGAATTATTGAAAGGCTGACATCTAGAGTGATGGATGGGTGATGACATAATACCTATTTGCCTTTTTGTCATGGTCTTTGAAAACTGGCTGCTCTGTGCTGATAATATTCACTAAGGGGTTTTCCTTTCCCCTCCTGTCCCATAAGAAGTGTTCCCTAGCTAAGACACTCAGAATTAAGAAGGTTTTATGAATGAAAAACAAAGAGAAGAAAACCTAAGGATCAAATGCCAACTTGCACATAAAAAGCTGGTCTAGATTTCCTAATAATCAGTTGCCTAGAAAGCAGTTCCCTATCCATTTTATATAAATTTTCAGAGTAGAGAGACTCCAATAATAAAAAGGCAAGCATTCAACATCAGATTCGTGTGTCTTTTAAAGTCGTGAAATAATTAATATGTAAATGTAGAGATTAAAAAAATAATATATACTCACTTTTATAAAGAAACAATATTCATGATTTGCGTCACTGTATTTTTTCCTAGACAAATTCCAACCAGCAGACTTAAAAGTTTGGGGGCTTTTTAAAAATCACACACTCATGCTCACACACAACCGTCCCCCCTCCCCCACAGCCCCTGCTTTGCCACTGTGCAGCAATGATCTACCTCACGCCCTCCCGGAGGATTTTCCTAACATGCCTTCCTCCTTCATGAAGTTTTTCCTCTAACCACTGAAATATCTAGTTCTAACTTTACTTCTCTAACTCATTTTGGCTAAAGGCAACATCTACAAAAGCGATCCACAAATCATTAATTAATTGTAGTGTCTTCCACTGAATGCAGAGGCATGAGTTCCTTCATATTCACTTTTTCCAAACGAAACCTGTAATTCACAATTCCTCACATGCCTTGTCCTTATCTGAGGGAAGGAGCATGTGTTAGATAATGCTGAACTAGATACACTGTGTCAGTTTCTGAAGAGTTAACACTGCTGGCTCCATCCATCAGATGGCCAGCGAAGCATCAGGAAAGAATGATGGATGTAAAATTATTACAGGGCTGCCATCCGATACACTTACTGCCATTTGTAACTAATGCTGGGACTGACACACTTTTTTTCATTATTAAACATCCACATTAAGTCAACATTGGTCACTGTCATTTCATGTTTGGCACTCTGTTAAAGGGAAGGAAAGAGGTTGACAATAGCAGAAAAAGAAGAGGTTGCAGCGGAAGAGTTTCCAAGTGGCAGAGTGATAAAAATTAACCTCTGTTTACAAATGAGTCTATATAGTATGTGGTAAGGCTTCTTAGCAGTATGACCGACAAGTGAAAAGAGAGACTGCTATCATTGTTGAATAAATTACGATTTAAAATATACCTCTAAGTCTCCAAATTTTCACCTTATTTTACGAAAATTTGCAATGAATTTTCACTGAACCTCAAAAGGAAAAGTAAGGCATTTTGCCAGGTATTCTTACTTGCAGTGATCGAGGAATTCATAGCATGTGTAGGCATTTAGATTTCAGGTACACTGTAGGCAATTAATGTTTGCTTAGTGGGTGAATTCTCTACCGTAAAAAATAGACGCACGCATCTGCATGTTTATTTTTGTGAGAAATAATAATAATAAATAATAAAACATGTTTTATATGTGAAAGTAGTACAGAAGTCGGCCTTAACATGTAGAAACATGTGTAAGAACACACATTCATTGGTTTAATCTGTCACCCAGGCAATGTTGGGGTTTGTGCGTGCGTGTGATTATGTGCGTGTGTGTGATTCTGTGCGTTTTAATTCTTTAACAACCACAGACAAGGTATAAGGCCCTGGACATGTAAGAGTGCAAGAATAAAAATAGTTAGATGACGACAAATACAACACAATCAGAACAAACCAGCTTCATGAAGAAAATATTTGAGACCTTTGACATCATTTTTATCATGTAGCTGTGGCTTACAATGGTTTTTTCCTTCTCAATAGCCACTCTGGTCCTTTTCTTCTCTGCCAATATAATCTTTGATCTTAACATATCCCTTGATCTCCAGGAGGATAAGCTAAGGTCTCTAATTCAGTCCCCAAATATAATTCATAATCAACTTAAGGCAGGTTCTCTTCCTTTGAGTAACTGTCTTAAAGGTATGCATTCAACCGATTTCTACCCAAAAGAGATGTTTATGGAAGTCTGCTTGAGGGGTGCAGTGAAACATCTCTATGTGAATAACGTAAGAAACACCCCTATGTGAATGAAGGAGGAATGAAACACATCTCTATGTGAAAGAGGACTGAAAATAGCAGAGAATCTGCTTTTCCTTCCCGAGCTGGCCTGCCTTCAGGGCACAGTTGTAGGTACAGCAACATTTTATGACCCTACGGGAAAAGCTAAAAGAATCGCAGAGATTTCAACCCTGATATTGCTGAGCCGATGAACTAATGCCACCAACTGCCTCCTACAGAACTTTATTATGTGCTAAAAATTAATCATCATCTGTTGAAGCTACTGTACTTGATTACCTGACGCATGTCATGAAATACATGTCTAACATACACTACAGCATGGGCACCATTCCCTTAGGATAACTACTTTGGGGGTGAGGCAAAGGAGCAAGGAAACTTCTGGTCTATTCCACATTTCAGTCAAGTGCATTGGGTCTCTATTATATTAGTGGGGCCTGCCTGGTGGTATCAGGACAAAAACTGAGGTCTTTATGGTTTCCTATTAACTATGGCTACCTTCACATATAAGGTCAGAACCTGAGTATGCAGTTGGTCATATGGTCAAGACTGTGCCACGGGGGTACTAATGAAGCAAAGTGGGTGGTTTTGAAGAACTAAATGTATGAGGGTCTTTCTGATTCTCTCTACCTGAGAAGATTTTTTTATTCATCCATAACACTAATCTGTGAAGAGCTATGTGATAAAAGATAACATTACCCGAATATGCAATCAGGCTATAATTAACCTGAAATGACAATTATAAATAACACTGTGTCCCAGAGTTTCCAAGAAACCTGATATACACAGTTTTTGGGTATGTTGAAACACTTCCAAGAAAAGTAAAAAAATGAGAAATCTTTTAGAAGTCTTCAATTAAAATGTGTTTTAGTAAAAATGACTTTCATTATGTGTTTTGGTGCATATTACTAGAAAACATTTGTCCCTATCTTCACACCTCTAATTGTTTTTACTACCAATTACAGCTTTTCAGAATTAAGACTTTCTGCTTAGGACAACCATGTTGGTCATTTGAAATGTGGAGAAAATACCATGTATGAGGTTTGTGTACTCAAGAAAACAGATCTCCACTGCAGGATTCCAACGTAGGGATCTCAGGTCGTGCTATCACCTCTCAGACCGGTGGGAAGTGCTAGGCTGGATTTCTTCTCTTTTCCCCTTTCCTTCCTCCGAGATCCTTTCTATCTGTTTCTTTCTTTTATCTACCCCTCCCCCCCCATCCTTACACCTCACACACTTTCTGGGTTTAGGAAGATGGGAGCATTGTTTTAGTGAGAGAAAAGTCCTTCTTTCGGTATTCAAATGATGTGACAGAATGCAAAAAAATTATCATATATTCTGTTTATGTCTTTCAAACAGAAGCAAAATTTCAAACCAACTACTGATCTACCTATGCTCTGGCCATGGGTAAAGTTAGGCAATTTTAAAAATGTATGAAAAACTAGGTATTAGGAGAAAAACAACACAATAGGCATAGTGCTGTCACTTTATGTGGAAAAATAAGCAGCCGCTTTTGTCAACTCAGGTATAGAAATGGTCTGATAGGCTAAGCAAAATGGGTGGGGCCTTTATTCACTTCCTACAAGTAGGCTCACACACATAAAGATGCCATGATTAATAGTCAAAATAATAATTTGATTTAAACTATAAACTTTATAAAGGCAGGGGACTTATCTTCTTGTTCAATACAGTATCTCAAGCACACAGTACTACCCCTCATATGCAGCAGGTGTTAATTAAAGGATATAAATTTGGCATTATCTGATACCCATGAGTTGCCCATAGATCAATCATTAATATTACAGAAACGGCACCCAAGCTAGTTCAACAGGAAAAGGCAACAACAGTTAATATCTGCTTCTCAGAGAGCTTCAAAAAATCACACTTTCATTGTCAGGTATCGAGGTGTCGTTCAGACCCTTCTGCTGAAAAGATTTACTTACACTTTACCAAAGTCTTCCATACTATTGTAATAATGGAACTGTCTCACTTCCATATTTTAAGATTTTCACTTAAAAACCCATGAAAATATAAGACTGTAGTTGATGATGTAAGTCAACTGCATCGAAAAGGGCATGTGAAAAGATTTGGGAATGACAGCCTTCTGGAGAATGGAGACATCTTAACTGGCCAACAGGTTTTGGCAAGTATGACTCCAAAAATTGATTTCTAAAAAGTTATAATGCTAGAAAAAAGAAGAGGAAATTGAAGGCAGTAGTGTTCCACAAGAGGCAACTCTCCCTCCTGCAATACAAATGGAGAAGGTGCTAATCAGAGAAATAAAATAAAGTCTGATTGTAGAGGGAGAACACGAAGTGAAAGTAAAGTCCCCTAACAATGGACAACTATGGAGTAAAGTGAATGCAGATGGCTCCACTCCTGGTACTTAATCAAAAGGCTGAGCAGAGTCACTGGAGCCGGCATAAAGTCATGTGTTAGAACAACAGCTGATCTGTATTAGAGGAGATTAACTCGCAGTGCCGTGGTGGAGGGCCCAGGATTATTTTATGTACTTCCATTGCCTTACAAGCCGTCAGCACAATTATTGCCCTCCGATCTGAATGAGTGATCTGTAACCACAGCTAAACAGCATGCTGCTTAGGGGCCTAGGAGCTTCATGAAGATGAATTTCCATACTATCAAAGTGCTTTTAATGGGCTCCCTGATCCAACCACAAGGCCTGTTTTGCAAGTATATAGAACTCAGGATGAAGGCTTCCTGTCCAAAAGGATTTGGTCGGTTGTCACTTGACAATTCCCAGCCAGCACAGGGGAGGAGAGGGGGGAGATAGGTAGAGTTGTCTCTGCTTTGGAGGATTAAAAAAAAAAAGGGTACAGATGCTTGCTGAATGCAACCAACTGCTGTATCCACAGCTGAATTCAATGCGCTTAACAAATAACGGCAATTTAGCTATGCTTGCGAGGAATAGCTTGAGTCACTTTGCATTAGCATCTGGCTGAGTGTTAAACTCATTTCTACATGGGGAGCAGAGAAAAGGAATTTCTGTTCAAGCATCCTTTCAAGAATGTTTAAATATTTG
Organism: Ailuropoda melanoleuca; assembly: GCF_002007445.2. NCBI lineage: Eukaryota > Metazoa > Chordata > Mammalia > Carnivora > Ursidae > Ailuropoda > Ailuropoda melanoleuca. The sequence continues at coordinate 21,527,406 of NC_048233.1, forward strand.
AATATAAATTCCTTTATGCTTGCTATCATTCCTTCTTAGAGCTGTCACTTTGCTTTTCCCCTTCCCTTCTGGTGCTTAGCTAGGAAAATTTTGTGCCCTCCTCGCTGCACCAGTATCGCTCTTCTTATGCTGTGTGCCTGCCAGGGATGTATCCCTCTCCCCTCCAGGAATAGAGCAGAATTGGAGTCATTTCTCCATCCTTTTGACCCATGTTTGGGCCAGAGGAAAAGTAAGTTGTGACGGGATCACACACAGATTTTACCTCCACTGTGCAGATTGTAAACTTCTTAGAGATTGCACACCAAATTCCATATAAAACCTGGGAAACCAGAAAGCTATCCAATTAGCAATCTGCTCATTCTGGACACTACTGTTTGACTCGCAAGCTTCCCATGATGGTTAACTTTCAAGTTACTGCTAAGTAGCTGATCATTTTTTTCCTCTTTAGCTACAGGATTGTAAAAACAAGACTCAGTAACATTTTAAATTTTCAATTCAAAAATTTCAAATATGACCAAGATAAGTAAATCATTTGGAGTATTCTGTAATGACATACTATTTTTCTGAGTAAAATACAATGTAGCTTAGACAAAAGAGTTTGACATTATTACATCTCAGATAAATTCAGCAGTTTCACTGGGCTTACGTATAACAATAATGTCCAAGTTTTAAAACACATTTTGTTTTATAATAAAGTCAAAATTTCCAATTCTGCAGTCATCTAAAACTTGATGGTGCTTTGCATTGGAAACATATTATGACAGGCTCAGGATCCTAGTTACTTAGACTACAAGCATGGGTATCATCCAAGCTTATGCTGATTAAAGAAGATTCAGCATTTTCAAATCCAGCTCATCCCCAAATACAAGTTAAGCATCTCTGTAAAGCAAAACTTTCACTCCGACTCAGATACTTCAAATGCCATTCCATTTTAATGCAAACGGATGGCAGAAAGGGGGATATTAATTGTCAATATGGTTTGGAGATGGATAGAAGAGAATTACAACGCTTCTCATTTCCAGATGGTTTTGATTAGGATGGGCATGAAGATTTCTGTACTGACGGGGCGGGGGGGGGGTTGCGGAACAGAGGGGAAACCCTCATTCTGAGGCGGTGAGAAGATGAGAAAACAAAGAAGAAAAAAAGCATTTAGGCAACTGAAGTGTTTTTGGAAAGTCCGTTATGTCAGGAACTCACCTTTTCTGTCCGGCAGTTATTGAGACCTAGACTATTCACAACAGCCACCTTCCCGTCAAGCACCTGCTGCTCCCGCCGAAGCTGCTCCTTCATCTGCCGAGCCTCTTGGATTGCCTTGGTGACAGCATCATGGTCATTTAAATAACCTGAGGACGTGACAGAACAAAGGCTGTGTTTTGTGCAAATGCATGGTGAGGTTAACCTTTAACCATAAAAAAACACAACATGTCGTCTTTTTTTTGGGGGGGAGGGGTAATGGCTAGTGTCTGGCATATAAAACTTTCTCAATTTCATGAGTCTAAAATGAACGAATGAATGAGTAATTGATAATGCCTGACTCAGAGTCATATGTGAATGTGTTGCCAAGCATCTGTAATGCAAGTGGAATATTTAAGTCCAATATACTTGTTTCCACATGCTTGGAAAGAAGTATAAAATTTAATTTTGAAATAAACTTTTTTTGTCAGTTATCTGAATATTTTGTAGTGCAAAAATAAAACCTATCTTTGATTATTTTTTCACGTAAGGATCATTTGAATGTTACTATAGGATAGAGGTATGATGATTATTACTCTAATTATTGACATTCTATCGTATTGGAAAGGTCAGTTCAGGGTCTGCATACAGCACTATTAGGGTTGTTATATACAGAAGGAATAAATCATTATTAACTAAGTGAAAGGAGATCGTCCCCCCGCCCCCACCGAATCCACTGATGGTGAAGGAAACCACAGGTGACACTGGTTTGCTGTGGATACAAACTTGTAAGAGTTAAGGGCCCAAATTTCAAGCACAGACTGGAACCAAGCACCTGTGAATTGTATGATAAGAAATTGTGGCTACTGAAAACTACAGTCACACTTAATTCACACGCCTAACAAGATGGTCAAATGACCAACTTGCGTCTACAGCTCCACAATCCAGAGTAAGTAAAAAAAAAAAAATTGTCAAAATATTTCTTTTAAAGAATAACAGGTATAAGGAACAACACTAATTTTTAACTTAATTTTAACACTGGTCACTTATTTATTTGATGCACACTATTACGATCGTCTGCATGACTTTAGGGTAGAATACCAATGGGAAAAGACTGTTTTGTAAATATTGAAAGAAAAGCTAATATATCATCTTTCACTCTCCCTATCTTCTAACTAGGGCATAAAATGGCATAAACTGAATCTATAATATGAAATTGCCCAGAAAAGGGACTTGTTTGTGACATGAGGCTAAATCTAACCAGATCCATTGGTGAATTGTGACAGATGGAGGGACTGTGAGACAGAAGGCAGGCACTAATCACACATAAAATGACCGGCTTGCCTCAACATGTTCCATGGATTCCAGCAAACTTTACACCCTAATCCATTTTTAGAACAAAAAACATCTGGGCCATAAATCCTCTAATCTGCCAAAACACGCTATTAAATCCCATGATTTGTTGAAAAACACTAAGATTAAAGAAAGGAAATATAAAATGGCTAACTGCCGTGTTAGGAAAGTGTTATTAATACTCTTTCTTTGTCTCAATTATGAATGTTCTGGTACTAAAGAGCCTTGTCTAATCATGTCAGATTACACATCCTCGTCGTATTGCTAGACTCTTCTATCTGATCCGTTGATTGCCAAAAAACATAGAATACTTTCTTGCTGCTTAAACGTTTCTATTGAAGAAGCTGGTGTCAGATTAGTGCAGTGCTTCAGTGCTGGAGGGTTTCGAAATGATCCACGCTTTCCCCAACCCCCCGATATGCACAGACTAGACCTCATCCTCTGATCTCCTTGAGGCAGAAAGATAAGTTCCAGTGTAGGCGACAGCAAGAGGAGGCTCGAGAGTGACTATATGTTTTGCTTTTTCAGAGCTCAATTCATTGGAACGTATTCAAAGAACAAAACATCCTTGCTCATTACAAATATAATATGAATTGGGAACAACTATTTAGACCGAGGTCAAGCCTTTAGGGTTAATGTTTACTTTAAATTACAGTGGTTTTTAATCTTATATTATCCTCAGCATCCTGTCTTCGTTCTGCTGAACCACCTTCTTAATATATTATTCTTGAACTGATTCTGTTCATGAACACTACTACTCTCGAAAGAAATACAGCTTGTATAGGAGAGTGATGGTTTCAGGATATGTTCTCATTTAGTAAAAGATCTTAAGAGGATCAGCCTGATTTTCCTATGCTCTGACCCCTGTTTATATACAGCCGGGCATCATGCATTTTTGCAGTCTATTTAGCTTCTCCAGAGCACAAATACATTTTGAAATGGTTTGGCACATGGCGTTGAATAAAAGTATGAATTCTTTATGTCTTTAGGTGCTGCCAAGATAACATTGTGCAGGAAAAATGATTAATATAGATGCAAAAGGGATGCAAATTATATGGGGGTGAATAACTGACAGACATATGTTCTGTAATGTCTATTTCCAGTTTGAGGTGTGTGTTCTTAGGCAGGTGGAAATAGGCGTCCACTTTAAAATAAACCTTCTTGCTTTTAGAGACTCTTGAATTTTAGTTAAAATGCTTTATGAAATCTAACATTTGTATCTGCTGTGTTAAATTTTAAGGCCATTTATATGTTATAGAGTTGAATCATAACAGGATTGTTTGCTGGTTCTTTCCATTTTGTTCTCATCACAGTCACTAAATACCAGTCTTGCTGGTATTTATACTTGCCAAATGGCTTAAACTCTGATTCTGGAAACTCCTTATTGGTCAATAAGGCTGAACTTTCACCTTTCTGCCCCACCCCCACCCTGACCCCTACTCCATGCTAGCTTCAAATCTGTCTCCATTTCTGCCCATTTCCTCCTCCTACTTTCATTCAAGGCAAATCCCCCCAACTCGTGCTCTAGATTTCTATACCTCTCCATTGGTCATTCGCTTTCACATTTATGTCATCCAGATCTTCTCCACCATCTCTACCACTTCAGTTTGTAAGTACTTAAGTTTCTCCACCTGAGACGAGCAAATAAATTTTCTCTTTCAACTTTGTGTTGCACTCTCTTTCCAAATGTCTCTCTTTGCCTTCTAAGATTCTTATCACACTCTCCCATTCCTTCCTCACTCTTCCATTTCTGCTACAATCTTGTTTCTGCTGCCCTTGCTCTTTTAAATTGCCAAATCCAAGGGACACTTGTCATGGCTTGCAGAATGACCTCACTGACAATCCCCTCATTATAGAAATTCCTTTCTTCTTTGTTTCTCATCATAAATGGGATCCCCTTTCCTCTCTTCCTCCATCTTCATATCCTTGCCTGGGATCTGTTCTTCATCTCCTCCTTAGATTTGGTCCACAGTTACAATCTTCAGAAAAAATTGGCATTTTAAAGTTGGAAAAGCCTGAATTAAAATAATAACTTTGCCACTTACAAGCTCTATAAATTGTACATGTTTGTCTTACCCATTTAAATCTCAATTATCTTATTGGTTAAATGGAGATAATATTCACTAGATAACATAAATGAGTTAATACAGTCTTGCATAATAAATGGTCCACGAAAATTATTCACTGTCAGTTTATTTACAAAATGGTATAGTGAAATAGATAGGATTTAGGCATTGGATGCTGATGGGTCTGGGTTTCTATTTCTTGGGAAGTGTGATATTTGCAAAATTATAACACTTAATTTCATTGAGTTTCCATTCCCACCAACTGCAAAATAAATGTCAGGTTGATGGAAGAATTAAACAAAATAACACATCTTGTGAAGGAGTAGATAGCACTTGGTACCTGAGGAGGCAGCAGAAAATGTTAATTCTTTTCTTTTCTTTTTGCTTTCATTATCTCTGTATGCTCACCCTCAGCAGTCTTATTGTATGGCTTTGACCATAATGATAAAAGCTGTGAAGGGATATCATTTCTTGTTGGTATAGAGGTTCAAGGAAAGGGAGTCACACCATACAACCCCACAAATGATCAGTTGATAGATTTTATTCAGTCCGCATTATATATTTAGGCACCAACTTCATCAAAAGATAGGGTTTGAAGGTGGGTATTTGCTTAGGAGAGGTTTGGTGAGCTTCAACCTAACGAGGGAAGTGGGAAGGCAATGGTCAATATGGCTTCCAGTTAGCACCTCAACTGAGATTTGGAAAATGTAGGTTAGGGATCATTAGTGTAAGAAATCTGCAAGATTCTGTAACTTTGTTAAATTCATCACAGTTTGATTTTTTTGCCTTGGTGTTTCTTTTTAATCACTACCACAAAATTCTCAAAATTAAAAAGGCCCCTTTTATATATTTTCAGGGGCAGAAAAAAAGGGATAACCTGGAAATAACGTGTTATTTCATTTAATTCTTCCATCGACCTTACATTTGTTCTATTACAAAAATGGTAAATGGTATAATAGGACATCTATTTAAAGTTTGTATTTTTAAGCTGGTTTATTGTTGTTAAATTCCATGGTCAGCTTAGGAAACTCATGAGCAATCTTAGGGTAAAATCGAAACAGAAAGAGTACTAGTTGTTCCACAAGGCAAGAAACTGTTAAAAGGTAGAAGGAAAAACAGGAAACCACTTGTAATGGTTGAATTGTGTCTTTCAAAAAGATATGTCCATGGCCTAACCCTGGTATCTGTACATGTGACCTTATTTGGAAACAGAGTCTTTGCAGATGTAATTAACTTAAGGATCTTGAAATGAGATCACCCTGGATTTCAGGTGGGCCTTAAATTCAATGACTGGTGTTCTTAGAAAGGAGAGAGAGATCTGACACAGAGACATGGGGGAGAAGGCCATGTGAATATGGAGGCAGAAACTGGAATTATGTATCATCATAAACTGGGAACACCAGGGATTACCAGTAGCCATAAGGAGTGAGGTGAGGCATGGGACAGATTCTTCCTCAGGGCCTACAGAAAGAACTAACCCCACTGACACCTTTACTTTGGATTTCTAGCCTCCAAATAGTGAGACAATCAATGCCTAGTTTAAGCGACTCAGTTTATGGTAATTTGTTGCAGCAGCCTTAGACACCAAATACCACAAGTGGTCTAAGCGTGCTCCAAGAGTCAAGGGGTGATCCGAAGTACTATAAAATATCTGCTGTCTTCATCAAATCCTTCCTGATTTTTAGATACACATATCTGTCTACCAAGCTTCTCTACTTGAATGTCTCATGAATATCTGAAATGCAACACGTCTAGCATAGTATTTGTCGTTTTCCCACTGTCTTAAAATTAGACATCTTGCCAATGTCTTTCTACATTCCATATCCCTTTCCAGTGGCCCATTCAGTTACCTGGGGGTCACCTAAGAGATCTTTACCCCATATATGTAATAAGCACCCAAGCTGTGACAGTTATGCTTCCTCCTCAGCTTTCAAATGTGTGTCTTCTTCATTCTCACGGTCCCCACTTTCACTAAAGGCCCCTCATATCTCACCTGGGCCAATGTCCTAACCTCTTAACTGGGTTCCCTAATGTTAGACTTACACTCCTTGAATCTATCTCCTTTATCTACTTCCAGGTAAAGCATTCCAAAATATCCCCCCAGAAGGAATTTGGATCATGTCATTTTACCTGATTAAAAACCCATCTCTCCATACCTTAGTGTTTAAGATCATAGGATCATAAGATGATGAGATGTAATATTCTGTGAAAAAATAATTCCATGTTCAAATAAGTGTGGGAAATACTAAATTAAAGTGAAAAAGGTTTCTTCATTGCATAAATTCCCAAGATCTTGATAATGTTAGTGTGCATTGTGAATCTTCAAGAGATAACAAAAGTATGCAGCTTTTCCCAGATATATTGGAACAAGAAACCCTGTAATGTTCCCCCAAAAATGTCATTCTGGGATAAATTCCAAACACTTTACAATGGCCTGAAAGTCTCTTCACGCTATTGATTCTGCTTATTTTTCCCGCGTCACTTCCCGCTGGTCTCTCCAGAGTTCTGTGCTTAAGCTGCATAGGACTATGTCCTATTCCAAGCACTGGCCTGTCCCCTCCCACCCCCACCCCTCTCTCCCAAGCTCTTCTTTTTTATTGAAATACTCTTTCTTGCTAGTGTGTTTGGGACTTTATTCAAATGTCACCCCTTCTATAATGACTTCCCTGATATACCCCAGGCATGCTCCTTGGCAACATTAGAACTTCTCATCTCTGTGCTCCTTCAAAATCTTATATGTGCTTTTACTGTCACATGGTCTTCCATTTGTTTAAGTTGGTCTTTCATACCAGTCTTTGAACTACTTGAGGGCATTTAAAAATTTTCAATCTCTTATTCCTTTCGCCCATGGCAGGGTCCACTGAAGGAATAAATGCATATTTCTAAGTTGAAAGTATCTACCTTTATAATTCCAAGTTGATTATCTATGTCATCACATTGATGGAAGCCTATAGTTTAATGACACAAATTTATTGAACTCATGGATTTAACAGATGCTATGAAGGCAATACAAATTATTATTTACTACATATTTATTTTACATAGGACTTTTCAGCTAGAAGTAAAAGTAAGGGCACATGTGTTTCAAGTTATTTTCAACAAATACTGATTTTTTTCTATTGTTGAGGTCACCTATCATCACCAAATTTTGGGCACCCTGATATGTAGCCATTTCTTCATCTGTGAAAACTCACAAGAATTAATTAGATTATAAATGTGAAAGCAATTTGTAAATTGTAAAGTGATATGCAAATGTTAATTGCCAGATGATGAATAATACTCTCAACTTCCTGACAATCCACTGGCTTTCTATTAAACTATTACAGTATTTTTGTTCAAAAACCTACCCTCATAGAAGTTTTTCTGATTAAAATTGTAAACTAATGAAACGTCAAGGTAATATCCTCCTTCATGCCATTATATTTTAAATTAGCAAGTTGTAGAAATAAAGTACCAAATTAATGAACTGGAAAATATTTTCCCTCATTCTATTGAATCAGTGTAGGTTTACTACATTTGCTCAGTAAAGTTTTACTTTTCATTTGTTAATGCCTCCAAAGAATAAAGGGTAAGCATAATACATTCTAGTATCTTCCAAAGACTTAATAGAAAAAGACTGGAGGCTATCTAAAGCCTCTATCCAAGACTGTCATCTGCTCATCCTCCAAACTTCCATCTGCTCACCATTCTGCAAAATGTATGGCATAGAGAAGACATTTAATACCCATTTATTCAATGAATGAGTGAAAGGCTAGATAAATGACTGAGAATAGCACCAAACACAGAAAGCCTACCAACAGGCAACAACTGAAAAGGGAGCATGCCAACCAGAGATCATGAATCCCTATGGTCTCAACCTCCACTGGCTGTGAGTCTGGGCAAGTTACTAAGGTTTTCTTGTACAGTCGTTTTCTTGAAATTAAAATAGAGGAAATAAACATAGAGTCACAGAACTGTCTACCCGGTGACAGAAACTTACTTAGAATCCCTGGGTAAGCACTTAGCCTCCTTAGGCCCTGGTTCCTTATCTGTAAAATAACAAGTTTTGACTGGATGATAGGAATATCTGCTCTATTTTAGGGTCTATAATTCTAAAATTAGCTTCAGTGAGAACTAGATTAAAAATGCTTCAAAAAATGTCAAAAGTATTATACATATGTGCAACATAGGTGAAAAAGGCCAATAAAAGAAAGATAGCATTTGGTCAGAAGATTCTAAACTTATCATCATTCTTCTGAACTATTCATACCTTTTAAGGATTCCCTTTCTTTTGGAGCAACCTATCCTTTGCATACCGTATCAAAAGCATTCTTACAGAATACACTGTAATATTGGTCACCCACCTCAAAAACTCACTTTCTATATTTGTAGCTAATAGATATATAGCAAAGAGCCCATGTCATTAACGATAACTTAAGTTATCTTTTAGTTCACAGTTTTCCTTGGTTTATTAATGGCATAACACATTAATTCTTCTTTCAGGGGTGACCTTTACAACACCATTAATGCACACAGCTTTTATCCAACTACGTTATTACTCATTACAGTTTCAGCTTTCAACATCTGCACTTGCTGAAAAGAGAAAAGTAAATTGTAGTGGCCTCAAATCCTTGGAAACTATAAGGGATGTGTGGATGTGTATGTGGTGAAGGGATTTTTCAGGGAAAAAAAAAAAAACTAAAGGAAGTTTTAGTAGTGGAGAAAGTCAGATGATAAATGTCATTAAATACATTCTTGCCTTTCTAAAATATTTTGTCATACTTAATCCCTGGAATGCTGAAGTAAAAAATCCTCATATGATAAAAATGCAGATCTATCAGTTATTTTGTTAAAAACTCTAGTTCTGGTGACATTACAAATGTAGCTCACAGACCAGCACTGTGATATTTATGAGCCCTCATGTCTATTATGGCAGTGAATCATTCCTGCCAAATAAAATATTTTTTCTTTTACATACTTAGGACATGAAAGGAAGTCTTATCTTGGAGTCCATTTAGGACGTGGAGTGGAGTAACTGAGTTAGGCCATCACAGAGTGGTGCATAATGATAAAAAGCGGACGTGTACCCCAACCTTTCCAAACTTCTCAAAACTTAAGTGTTCACAGTGTCTGCTCTCACTGCTGTCCCACTGCCCCAGACAGGCTTCCTCTTGGCAAATAATCTGGAATTCTGCTCTGTGGAGACTGAAGCACGTGAAATACATTCCTTCAGTTTTTTGTTTTTTGGGTTTTTTTTTTTGTCCATCCCACAATTTCTCTGTAACTTTACCCTTTTTTTCCCCTTCGTTTTGTTCAGTCTCAGAAAAAAGAGGGGCTTTGCTCCTTTCCAACGTTAATCCTTTCTCATGATCTTTTGTGTCTTGTTCCATCATCGTCTGTGCTCTCTTTCATATCCTTATCTGTCTCTGACTCTTCTTCCCCTTGACTTTATATATATATGACTATATATGTGTGTGTGTGTGTGTATATATATACATATATATATATACACACACACACATATATATATATATAATATATATATATATATATGAATGATTGCCCTATTTTAAAACCTGTCTCTACAAAGTCCTTTTAAAATAATCATTTCTCCACACCAAGCTTACAAAAAGACTGGTCTATAGATCAACTGCATTTTCTCTCCTCATAGTCTTCAAATCATTGTGATAGAAATTCTGTTAAGGCATTCTCCTAAAACTTCTCTGTCAGAGTTTACCTCTCTATGAGCTGCAGCTAAATCATAAGCCTTTTTCTTTTCATTGTTTTTTAACTATTCTGCCAAGTGGGACACCATCAAATAACCCCTTCTTTTTTGAAACTTTCATTTTTCCTAGGCTAGCATGACACTGCCCTATCTTCATTCTTATTCTAAATAGTCACTTGCTCTTTATCAGTTTCCCCCCTAAAAAAATGTGCTGGTTTTAAAATGTGCCCAATGATGCTTTGATATTCTTCTTCCCTTGGGCTGGGCTACCCTTGTGATTCTCTTACAATGAAGAGAACAGAGCAGACTGGACTCTGTGTGACTCTTGAGACTAGGTCATAAAATGCACTGTGGCTTTTCTCTTTGCTCTCCCTCTTGGAGCACCTGACCCTTTAGCCAACAACCATGTGAGTGAGACATCTTGAGCAAGGAGATCTATCCCTAGTAAAGTCCATAGAGGACTATAACCCTGCCTAACACATTGATTGCAGCCATAAGGCCTTAAGCCAGAACTACCCAGCTAAGCTGCTTCCAAATTCTGACCCTTAGAAACTGTGAGATAATGAATGTTGGTTATTTTAAGCTCCTGAGTTTTAGGTTAATTTGCTATGCAGTAATAGATAACTAGTACAGTAGGTAATACTTGTGATTCTTTATCCCACTTCTTACTATACACTCTTTTTTGGTGAACTTCCTTTTTTTTTGTTACAGGTGCATATATCTTTTCATTTTCTTTATTTCTTTTAATTCTAGTATAGCTAACATACAGTGTCATATTTGTTTCAATATGGCGATTTAATAATTCTATACTTAGTTTCAATATAGTGATTTAATAATTGTATACATTACTCTGTGCTCATCATGATAACTGTACTCTTAATCCCCTTATATCATAAAATTCTACATCTAAAATGTTAGCACCCTTTAACATATTAGGCTTACATTTATAGTTTCCTCCTGAATACCTATACCTAAATGGCTCCTTGTGTTTCAATGCTTACTACGTCTTTAAATTTATGTCTTGCAAACCTGCTTCCACTCTGGTCTTCTCTTTCAGGAGGTATCATCCTTCTTATTTTATGTTAAGTTAAGGGAGGTATCATCCTTCTTATTTTATGAATTCAAAATCCTAGACTCCTCTGTCTCCAACCTAAACTTCACCAGGTACTCTCTATTCAGGATAGGTTGTATCAAGTCTTTTTTACTAATATCTCTTCAATCTATTCCTTCCTTTGTTTTATCATTGCTTATTTCTATTTCACATAACTCTTGTCCTACACTAAAACAATGGTTTCCCTGATTCCTATCTCTTCCTGCTGCCAATACTCCTCTTTCTTAAAGTTCTGATCAGATTGCTGTCTGGAGAAAAAGTCAAAATTTCTTAGGATAGCATTCAGTCAGATTCCATCTGCTCCTTTCAGTTTTAGCCCTGATCACTTTTCACTACACACTCATTCTATATTCCAGCCAAATCAGTGCATTTCCCAAAAATATGCTATTTTACTCTGGGTTTTTTCTTAAAGACTAAAATGCTTAGGAATGTCTCTCTTCCTCAAGACTTCACTTGAATTAGGCTATCCCCAACTTAGCCTTCCTTGATCATTCCCAAATAGAATCCAACACTCTTCTTTTTGATTACAAGGTTGTACCTATGCTCTGAAATAGCACTTACTATGGCTGACTAGTACTATAAAAGGGATGACTTTTCCCCTACTAAACCCTGAGCTCCTTGAAGGCTTGTCTGTGCTAGCCTCCTTATAACCCTATGCAAATGATAAACATATCAATAAATGTAGGTTGAAGTAAGTGTTTCCAGTCTAATTTATGTGTTACTGAGGCAAAAATTATTGGAATTTTTTAAAAGTTAGCTTATGGAAGCATTTTCTAATGTTTACTTTACCAAAATGACAATTGTGGAGAAATGAAGCCAAGTAATTTTTATAATACTTTGGTGTATTCAAGGAAATCTCAAGCAGTATGGAACTGAACAAACTCCATATCCTGATGGGTGACTGCAGATCTAGGTAGAATGTATTTTATCATTACGTATAATTTGTACACATCACAAAAAATGGAAATATATTTCAGTAATGGGAAAGGCAAGTCACCTAACAATAACATTCTGGAAACATTGCTCTCTGCGATTAAGTCATTTAGGCCTCTTTTTTATAAACTTAAGAACATCTGTTACATCAACACACATAACCAGTTCAATGAGCTTTTCAGGGGGACACTGTAACTTGGATTTCAGTTATAAATTTCATTTGCATGTTTAAAACACACCTATGAGGTTCATCAAATTGAAAACTCTCCTACAGAACTAAAACCATGCACAGGGTATGCGTGATTCGCCATTAAAAGATGATTTCATTCAATTGCCATAAACAGAAAATCAGCAAGAACAAAAGAAACAGAACTTACCTATTGTGCTAACTCTGGCTGAAGGACTAGCTAATGCTGCTGGGACAGAGGCTTTGAGGGGGCCTGCCCCACTGTTTATTCTCAGAGCTGGCATATGGGGAGAGGTGGGTGATGTGGGTGATTTGCCATCAGAGGTCTTGGGTTTAGCTGATAGGTTCAGTGGCTGTGCCACTTCATCCTGCAATGATCATTAGAACATGAGCTGTGATAAGGCAAGGCTGATCAAAAATGCCTAGAAAAACACAGGTATATAGCCTGTCATTACCCATAAAATTACTCTACCAATCAGTGATCTTAACATTCAACCTGTACATTATGGTGTTTGGTTAGCTGTCAACAATGTCACTTTTAACTACATATTATGAAAAACCTTTAGTATAAAAGAAAGTACACATGCACTCAACTATCCAGAATGTATAAAACTGGTGTCATCTGTAAGAAATAGTCTTAAGCTATTCCTTGTGCTATTCAGTTTCATTGAGAGACAATGACATAATTAATATAAAATTATGATGTAGGTAGGCTTTTTTTCAACCTCTGAAGAACAGGGGTTGAGTCCTAAGCACCTTTGTTCCCTGGTGCTTAGACAAAGTACCTGGAACATCCATGATGGAGGAATTAAATGGTGTGTATCTCTGATCAGAACTCCTCTCTAAATTAAATACAAAAAAAGAAGGAAACTTTCTAACTTACTTAGAAAATAATCTTTTCTCCTAGGTTTCACACAAACAGTTTGGACTTTATCTAAACATGAAAATAAACATCATTGACATTATACCAATAAGTACTATTTATTTGTATGCGACACTATTCTAAACACTTAGCATTACGTTTTTAAATCTAGGTTTGTTTCCCAGATTTTCCTTACAACGTATACCACAATCAATACACTGTGGTACGAGGATCTTTATGTGGTTAATTCAGCCTATATGGTGAGTTCCAATTGTTCAATACTTGAATAGGTCAAGTTTATGTAGTTTACATTCTATTTTAAACCTTTCTATATTAGCCCTTGTGTAATTTCATACATAAAATTTATGTATACAATATCATTAAAATTTCTAACACATCATTTATTAGAATCAGATAATATTAGCATTGCATCACTTTTTCATCACAAACTGAGAAATTTATTTCTTTTTTGTGTTCTAAAATTAAAATAGGTCATATGTTAAACCTTATTGTTTATAGTATCTACAATTTTACAAAGTATTATTGTAGAATAAAAATTTAGCTTCCACTTAGCTATTGTTCTGTCTTCATGAGTTAAGAACATAAAATATCTACCAGTATTAGCGGGATAACCTGCTGAAAGTGGAAAAATTTAGAATCAAATGGTGTGCTTTGATGGCATGGAAATATATGAATGTGTACAAAATCTTATACATGTATCTATGAAAAATCATTGAAATCAATCACTTTATAAAAATGGTAAAATGGCATAATATGACATCTATTTAAAGTTTATACTTTTAAAGTGGTTTATTGTTATTAAATTTCATGGTTGGCTGCACTCAGGAAACTTATGAACAAACTAGAAGAAATTAATCTTTAACACTTTTTTTAAAAAAAATCTGTTTTCTGTTTCAGAAAAAAAAAAAAAGAATAGCTATCTGAAAATCTAAGAGAATTCAAATGGCAACCTGGGATCACATTTGATGTGCAGTAACTTGATAATCAACATACCAAATTTATATGGATTCATATAGTCTTAGAAGGAAGGTAAACTAATTCCATGACTGGTTCACTATATAATTAAGAAAAGTTTACTTTAGCATTTTAAAAACTGCAGGGCAAAATTATTCCTGGATCTTTCAGTCTGGAACATTTGGTTGAGCTGGTGAGCCATAATCTTTATATGTGATGTTATGGTTGACAGAAAGCCAGAAGTATTGTGCCCTTTTCCCCCCATGGCACAGTATGGGTGGGTAGTTCACAAATGGGATCCTTGGATCAGTACCGTCAGCACCCCTTGGGAACTTATTAGAAAAGCAAATTCTCTATTGTAGAAACTTCGGAGATGGGTTCTAGCAACTTGTTTTAACAAGCATTCCCAGATGATTCTGATGTACACTAACATTTGAGAGCCACTACCATATACAACATAAAGGGAGAAATGAAAAAAAAATTATTAAGCTTCAAAACCTTAAAAAAAAAAAGCTTCCTCAACGTAAGGAGGTAGCATTAAAAAATAAATAAAGTTGGGGGGGCTGGGTGGCTCAGTTGGTTAAGCATTCTACTCTTGATTCTCTCAGTTCTGGTCATGATCTCATGGGTCGTGGGATCAAGCCCCATGTCCGGTTCCACTCAGGATCTGTGTCTCTTCTTCCCCCTCCTCTCTTTCTGTCCCTCGCCCTGGCTCATGCTCTCCGGTGAGCTCTCACTCTCTCTCAAATAAACAAATCTTAAAAAAAAACAAACCATAATGTTATCTCAATCTTTAAAATTTTATCAAAGCATAACATTTGCTAATAATAATAAATGAAAACATGCATATGCATAATGAACTAAATGCTACCAACATTCAGTAGGCCACCAAAGATTAGGATCCAGATTTTCTTCTTGTTAATTCAGCCTAAATATCCTGTCAGATAGGAGCTTTACTGACTATGCAGCCGTAAATATTCTAGACCTTTTCCCTCTATCTGATGTACCTGCTTACTACTTTCTGTTTGAAACTACTGGCTTTTGTCATGACAGCCTGAAAACTTCCTTGGACAGTACGCGCAACTCTTGAGAAGTTTTGAGGGGAGACTTGGAAAAATTAAGGTGGTTGTTTCACTTGACTGTGCAGAAAAAAAGAGAGGAAGGAATATATTCCCAGAGTTGCAAGAGAAGAGATTTATGAGCACAGAGGAAATAGAGCATGAGTGTGTACGTGTGGGGGGAATGGTGGTGTTGACGAAGATGATGCGGATGTAGGTGCTGACGGGATACGAAGCATATGAAATGTCATAAAGCTTAGCTTTAAGCACTAAGAACTATTACATGCACGTACTGAAAAATGATTACCCAAAGCATTTATTAGAGCAAGAGACCCACTGGAACTCTTAATATTCTCCTCCATTCAAGGCAGCACAGATGTCTGAAAGCCAAAAAGTGCAAAGCCCCAAGGACATAATAGAGGTTGACAGTTCCCAAGTTGATAGAAATGTCATTCAAAATTGCCCTTTCGTTCTCTTTCATTGTGTGACCAGGCTAATGGTATATTAATAAGAACCCACATGCTTGATCCTTATAGTGGTAACTATATAAATAATTTTGACCCATTATATGATATTATTTCACAATTTGGTTCTTCTAATAATTTACTATGGAGCTACTACACCAAATACCTATTATTCATCAGGAATACAAAAATTACAGTAGTTTTCCCACTTTCTATTAATTATTTTTCATTAGACTAGATGAAAAATTTAAAACCCTAACTATAAAATGAAAGTGGGCTATTTATTTATGACCTGCATTCTCATAATTATGAATATGTGCAATAAGTGCCAAGGTAAGGTCTTTTTCCTAAAGGTTTTTCTACCTTTTTCTTTTATTTGCAAGAACTTATTTAGGAGAAATTTGAAAGCTTAGCAAGATTAAACCCTACTCTTAGAAATAAAGCATGCATTTTAAAATTCTAAGTAAATAATTTTTATATAAAAGAATATAAGTAATTTTTAAGGTCAAGAAAGCACTGGAAAAATAGCATTTCTATGAAGTAGAACATAAAGCAATAAGGAAAGCAATTTCTTTTTAACTCCTTGTCCAATCATTAAATGATGCTGCCATTTGAAAATTTTGAAAATAGCATATTTCAAAATTAGTTAATTTATACACAAAGTGATAGTTAAGAATCTTATGTATTGGGGCGCCTGGGTGGCACAGCGGTTAAGCGTCTGCCTTCAGCTCAGGGCGTGATCCTGGCGTTCCGGGATCGAGCCCCTCATCAGGCTCCTCTGCTATGAGCCTGCTTCTTCCTCTCCCACTCCCCCTGCTTGTGTTCCCTCTCTCGCTGGCTGTCTCTATCTCTGTCCAATAAATAAAATCTTAAAAAAAAAAAAAAAAGAATCTTATGTATCTGTTGAATAGTTAGTTCCAAAGTTGACATGCTAACCTAATATAAATACAAGGCAAACATTTAAACTTAAGAAAATCTGTAAGCTAAGGTAAGCGAGTTTTAACTAATAGGTCATTACTTACATTTATAGAATTCATTATAATATTTCAAATCATTTATTTAATATTTAATTCTATGAAGTAATTAAAAATCTCAGAGGGGAAACTAAAGCTCACAAAGTTCTAAAGAAACCCAAGTTGTTGGACTCAAGATACGATATTCTTTTTAGTTATATAACAAATTTTGGAATTTCTTAAGTTCAGACTTAACCATATGATTCTTCACATAAAAAAGCCACATAAAGGTCAATACATGTGCAGTAAAATGAAGTAATACAAGCATTCACTATTTATATACTAGGTTAAAACTGAAGGTACAAACGTTGATTTATTTTGGAGATTTTTTTTGTGCTTCTCTGTTCTCTCTACTACATAGCATCAAAAAAGGTCCTTTGGTAGTGATAAAGAGCTATTAAATTAGGCTATTTTTTGAAAAAAAATACCAAGGTCCGTGTACAGTATGTCAGAAAATACAATAATTTGTACAATAATGTGTAACAGAATAATATTTCATATATATATATGAATGCAAGTTTTAGGAACCTATTTATGATTATAACTTCTCCTTATAGAGTCTTGTCTAAACTTAGCTGTCTGGGACAGAATGCAAAACAAGTATAATCTAAACAAACATACAGTTTCAAGCATGTTCAACTTACTCAAAGTTACTGCGACTTGTCTAAAAGCAAACATTTCACTTAACATCCATTTGTGGTCATGGTAGTAGAAATACTGTGGAGGTGTAATGAATTTGTGTCCTAGCCAACGAAAAGAAATACCCCACACAGATAAATAATAGATTTGGATAAAGAAAATTATTTGACATAAACATATAGCCTTATATGCGCTGGAGGAATACAACTGTCATCACAAATCAGTTATTCCACATAAAGTTAACAAAAACTGTAAAATAACAATATAAATTTAAAATATATTTTACTTAGATGGTTTTCAAATAATAGGCTTATTCTAGGAAAAACATGTTAGTCTAACATAATTGTATAATATTCTTAATTTTCAATGTGTAAAGACCAAATCGCTCATAGAAATCAAACACAATTTATCAAAGAAAAATCATTTTTCAGAATCCTGGAGGTTTAGTTCTCTCTCCCCACTCCTTAGTCCTTCTTCCCTTTTTTATTTTTTATTATTTTTTTTGTGCTAAGGAATTTTAATAGAGAACTAGAAAATAGGGATACCAGTATCCTAAGGAAATCTACTCCTATTTTTGTTCTTCACAATACAGACTATATCCACATGTAGGTCCCTGGACCACACGGTGCAACACTAAGGATGAACAGATGATTATATTCTCCAGAATAAAAATTCCACCTTTATTTATATCTTTACTCATTCTCACTATCAAAATTTTTCTTTAAATAGTTACCTAAAGTCATTATTGAAAATCAAATATTTATTTTGTAGTTAATAAATTTAAAACATTTTAATGGCAACCGGCAAGAACATATAAATTGATGCAATCATCCATTCATTCATCCATTCTTTATTGAATGAAATTTCACCTATTTATTACTTGCTGTTATATGTTGGGCATTTAGGAAAATGCAAATAACCTGACATCTAGGCCTCTGGCTTTGAGGCTTTGGTTTTGTGTGGTACAGTAATAAAGGAGCAAAGAATGTATTTACTTTGTATTTA
Source organism: Ailuropoda melanoleuca (assembly GCF_002007445.2). NCBI lineage: Eukaryota > Metazoa > Chordata > Mammalia > Carnivora > Ursidae > Ailuropoda > Ailuropoda melanoleuca. The sequence continues at coordinate 21,545,949 of NC_048233.1, forward strand.
AGCCTGCCGTGAAGATGTATGTGTCATTGCGTTTCATTTAAACTGAATTATTCGAGGACAGTTTGTCTATGTATTTAAATGTATTCTTTCATTTATAAATACGATTTGATTCCTTAATAGCCATACAATGATTGAATAAAAAAAATAAGGAATTTCAGGCTACTTCCTCTGCACGATTTGAAAACTGTGATTGTCCCCATATTTATCACAAATACTCATGTGAAGTAAGTAGCAATAACAACATATGGGGGAGAGTAAAGCATTCATAAAACATGTTGCAAAATTAATCAGCTGGTTGCTATTATCCTCTCTGATGAAATAATCACATTAAGTAGGAAGTACACTACAGTTGAATTGGATAATGCGCATTGTGGCTGCACCTCTCTTCTCTAGCTTGGCTTTGCATTCATTGTCTGTTCCTATTGTTCACTGCGGGGACCCTCTTTCACCTCTTCCACTCAAATAAGGCATTTCTTTCTACAGTTCAGTAGAGACTGACTAGAGAGAAAAACAAAACAAAACAAAACAAGACCATCTTTTTGGAGATCCGAAAGTCCCTGATCTTTCCTTCGTGAACTTAAGAGCAGAAAAGGTTTGCATTTATGCGCAAGAGTCAATCAAAGTAATATAAGAAAAAACTAACCAAACATCTTAAACTATTTTCTTAGCCCCTGAAGAATGAGGGATTCCACTCGTGCGGCTACTCCAACTCTATACTTCATAGTAGGCTCTTGGTGCCTGAAAATCCAGTCTAAGAACACAGGGTCCTGAGGTCCCTTTCATGAACAAATGTTTGCTTCCGGGCTTACAAATTGCAAGATGCCTTGTTAACCAGGCAGACAGAGCTCCAGGGATTCTTTGATAGGTGTGCTTTTGTTGTGCTAATGCTACTATTAGACCTGATTGCCATTTAAATACAAGTCTTAAGTTATGTAGCTGAGGGTAATGTACTCTAGCTTCTCATTTAGCTTCCTTATTTTGTCAGTTTACACTTTTAGCTTAATATATACTGCTTTTAAAAAGAGGGTGCTAGAGGTGTAGTTGGGGGACATTTGCTTCATTGTGATAATTTCATATTGTTTTTACATTTAAATTGTTGGCCTTTAACTAACTTACAGGTATTCACATAGACTTCATCATTTACTTTAACATGCTCCCTGTTCCTTCCCCATTTTTTATTTTTATTTTATTTTATTCGAGTATTTCCCTCGTTTTTTGCTTTAGATGATTTAATGCCTCTAAAATGTCAATTACATCCACAAATACACACATATATATTTGAACACAAATAGAGCAAAGACTAAAAGGAGTGGCTTGTGGAATATAAATAATATTTTGATTATTTTTTAATTAAAATTTTTTTTAAATTAAAAAATGGCTTTGAAACATCTAAGCCAAATAATGCCATCCTTTCTACACACGAAGTAGTTCTTCACACACACAGTTTAGCCGGCCTCCAAGACGGCCCCCCAATAATTCTTGCTCCTGGCATTTATGCCCCTGAGTAGTCCCTTCCCACAAGAAATAGGACTGACCTACATAACCAATCGGCGATTGCAGAAAGGACAATTTGACTCCCGGTGCTAGGTCATAAAAGACATTGTAGCTTCTACATTCCTCTTTCTTGGATCAGTTGCTCTGGGGTATGGTTTCTCAATCTCAGCACTACTGACATTTTGGCTGAATAAGTCTTTGTTGTGAATGACTGTCCTGCGCACTGTAGGATGTCTAACTGTATCCCCCTCCTCTACCACGAGATGCTTGTACCACTCCTGCCCTGGCTGCAGCAAGTGAAACTGTCTCCAGACGCTGCCAAATGTTTCCTGGGGGACAAAATCATCCCCAGGGGGGAGCCACCTGCCATGTCACGAGGACACTCAAACAGCCCATAGAGAGGTCCACCTGGCATGGACCCGCGGCCTCGCGCCCACCACCAAGATGTGACTTGTTAGGCATGTGCGTGGACCACTTTGGAAGTGGGTGTACCAGAGCCTATCAAGCTTTCATGAGACTGCAACCCCAGCTGACAACCTGACTGCAGCCACATGAGAGACTCTTGGCCAGGTCCATCCAGGTAAGCTGCTCCCAGATTCCTGCCCTGCGGAAACTGTGTGAGAGAAGCATTCACTGTTGAACGTCACTAAATTGTGTAGTATTTTGTCAGGTGGAGAGAGCTAATCCATCCTCCTCCGCAAGAAGTAGAGCCTGTACTTATTAAGTTCTTCCATGACTCCAAAGCATTTTTCACAGTGACTTCATTCTGACGCCTGGAAAAAGACTCGTTTCTCATTCTTCAACCATAATATATGAATGCATTTCATGAATCTCCCTCAGTTTTACTTATTTCCTTTGCAGAGCTAGACGTCATTCCTTTTTACTTTTTCTTTCCGTCTCTTTTAATATTTCCCCTCCCTTCTCTTTCACATTTCTAACTTAGCTTTTGAAACTTTCTTTAATTTTAGACTATCTAACCTCTTCTTTTTATTTTCAGAATGTGCTAAAAATATACTGTATGAATACAGTTTCTATGTATTTACTTAGAAGAATATCCTGTGAGAAGACCTTTAGCTCACAACACCAAATGAAAACCACTCACGGAAACTCTGCAGAGTAAATTTTTCAAATGCCGAGTACATTTGAAAAGAGGAAGAACAGAAGGAATACGAGTGTCAAGAATAATATTTGATGAGAACAGTTACAACATGAGCCAGTATAAAATGTATGGTGTTTCAGATTCAACTTTGTTTAACCTATGGTCCCTAGACAACTTCAAATTTCTACTAATAATGGTTATTTTGTCCTCTGGTGTTCATTACATCTGGCTGATTGCTATTATCTTTTAAAACGATTAATAGGTCTTCTACCAAGAGGCTAAAAGAAAGCATAAAGCAGTAAGATTTGATGTTAATAATCATATCGGTTCTTCTTATTAGCCTTTTCTAAATGTAAACCTCCAAAAGCTTTTTAAAAATACTTTAGAGAAACTGAAATTAAAGAGTTGGTCACTCCATGTATAGAAAGAACATAATGTTTTCTTGGCACCACCTGATCAGTCCTTAAACACATAACCAAAAAACATTTGTCACTGTTACTTTCCTGTTAGTTTCCCTTGAAGGTAAGTGAAAAAGAACTAATCAAGACTACAAAATTATCAAATGATGGAATGGATTCACAAAACAATAAAGCAGAAGCTCCCGGAGCAATACAGCTTTACAAAGCAAACTCTAAGAAAATAGAAGCCACGCGGATCAGATTCCACTACCGCATGCATTTTGGGGGCGGCACCTCTACCTGGACCTGAGTGTACAAAATGAGCACAACGACCTCTCTGCCTGAATCTACAAAAGGAATTAGTATCAAAAGGACAGCAGAGCAATATAAATAACACCAATACAAATGAGTATAAATTCTCTGTTCCCCCATCCCACTTGGAGGTCTGTTACTCATGGGAAAAAACATTGAAAGAATGAGTGGATCTTGAAAGAAAACAAACAAAATTAAATACTTTAGAAGATCCTTAGAGGGCTAAAAAAAACTTCTTTTCAAAAATACCTGTGGTTTTTTAGGGATTTAAGTTTTTATAGATACTAAGAAAAGTTTGATCTGGTTATAAGCAGATCAACCAACTTTAGATGGCCATCCTGGGAGAAAAGGGAAAAGAGCGAGCAGGCATAATCATGCATATGTCACTTAATAGTCACTCTCATTTTATTAAATAAAAGCCTCATTACCACTGCTTACATATATGCATGTATGGGTTCTAAAGGGTACAAATCCCCCATAGTCTGGCGGACCCACTATTACTATTTAATGATTAATGACAGTTGGGACAGTTAACCAGGGCGTTGTGTCTATTTGGGAGACTTGAGTAAGGGCCAAATTGTCTAAGGCATAGAACCTTGGGGAAAGATGGATACGTGTGTGTGAGTGCATATGTGCGTGCACGCAGGTGTGCAATGGATTTGAAGGTGAATGAGGCACAAAGCAAGAAAGTTAGGGAAGACTAAGGCAGCACCCTATTACTAACAAACCATTGTATTTCATTTTATTGAATTAGTTGTTTTCTTGAAATGTTGACTGCAAAATAATCAGAGTTTAAATAATTTCAGGAGGCTTTATTCTTTAAAGGGATGTTTATGGATGATCTGAGCACTCATCTTTACAGTACAACTTTATTGAGGGCAGGCATGAGTATATTAATTGTTTTTACCATGCACATACAGGCTTAACTGGAAAAAATACTAAATATCAACTACTAAATCTTAATTACATGGATAGTTAGGATTAATCAATGACAAACCCTTGATAAATTTTTTCTTCTCTTGTTTTTTCATAAAGTGTTTTAAAATTTTCTCATAAAGTGCTTTAATTGTCACTTCGTCTAGTGAATGATAGGAACACATGCACTACTGTAACCTATCCCTCCACATTTAAATCTCTTCAGGTGAATTCTTCTCACTACTTGAATTTCATAGTTCTTTCCAGTCTCCAGAGTTTTGCTCCCTTTTCTTCTTGCTTTCCCCTAGAGTTGAAGACTTGACATCGCTGGGATGCACTGTTTTCTAGTTAGGGATGTCAGCTAACAGAGCCATTGTCAGGCACTTCTCAGGGACAGGCTGCCTATTAATTTAACTTGAAATTTTACTAGGTTGCTACATCTAAACTACAACTCTTTCCACTCCATTCATTGCAGACAGAGAAAGAGAAGCAGTCACTGAAGATAAAGGATAAAGTCCAAAGATAAGCAAAGACAAAATTTAAATGCAAAACTCCCTTCTCTCACTCCCACTTGCTTTAACCCAGACTTGATTCTCACCCTTCAGATTAAGGGCAGTATTCGTGATTTTCCTTTCTGTATAGAATTAGAAGACTTGTCCCATTTGCCCTGGGCTTGCTTTTTTTCCTCATGTGGTAGGGTTATTCTTTAATTTGTTTCAAAAGTATCTTTTAGGCATTATTCCCAACAGCACTAGTCATGGGAAAGAAGGCATTTATATTCCAGTTGGTGAAGCAATATACAGATACTGAATGATAAAACAGTTAAGGCTATGGAAATTGATATGAAATTTTAATACTTGAAGAAATATTGTGATTAATCTAAAAGAGTGTCATGTAGGCAGTTCTTTTGAAAAAAAATTATATTTCATTCAGTCTGGATGATTTAGACCAAGGGTCACTGTGATTGATTTACTAGTCTAGAATTGGGATTTGGATTTTAAATCTTAGACACTTAAATGCAATTAAAAAAAAAACCTTTTTATAAGGTTATAATTCCCGTATCCTTGGATCCTCACATCACCTTTTCTGAAAACACGAAAAGGTATCACGGGCATGAGCTCTTGGAATATTAGGTCCTATAAAATTTGCTATTTGGGATTAGAGGATTTTTACTAGAAATAAAGATCGTTTTCCCTTCCCCAAAATATTAATCAGAAACAATTATTTTCCAATTACGATCAACTTAAAGTGTTTTTCCTTTCTACTTCTCTCAAAATTAACCTATTAGAGAATGAATAAAAGAAAAGGCATAGTATATGTCTCATTGAAAACAGGGATTATGCAACTTTCACCTGGGAACGTCTATTTACTCCAAAAGAAATCCTGATTTTGCCGTGAAGAGACCTAATTTCCCAAGAAGAAATAAATGCTTACAGTCCTATATACTATTTGTTACATTAATATTTGCGAGGAGTTAAATATTACACAACATACAAAAGTACATCTAATAAGTTTAGTAAACTAAATATTAATACATTTTTAAAATAATTTGAATACTTTTACATCTGTTCGTCTTAATGCTGATTTTCTAATACTGTTCACTTTACTTCCTGACAGCTAAATAACTTTACTAGTTACAAAGCATCCTTATACATTTTGTCTTATTTTAGTATGACAGCAAGAGTGTAAGATATCATCAATCTCATTTCACAGATAAGGAAACTGACAGTAGAGATATTTAAAAATTTGTCAAATGGTCATAACTTTAGTAAGCTTGGGACTTGAACCCAAGTCACTGGCATGTAAGCCTAGGCAACTTTCCAGAGCTGCCCCTCTACCATCTAAATGTCAACAGAGTAAAGGATTGTTAAGCAATAATTTCTCTGAAAATCAGACTAACAACTGAAATCTTGTAATTTTTCTACATTCTAAAGAAATTGTTATACCCCATTGTGACAGAGACCATGCAGAGTTTCATTTGGGTAATATTGGTCTGAACCGTTGCAAAATATTTGTAATACTAAATCATAAAATAATTTACCAAATTCCAAATGTATTCATATATCTAAAGTATATCATAAAAGAGTAAATATTTGAAGCAAATGTATAAGCATCCTCAACACTATTATTTGATACCTATTTTGTTTCAACATAAAACACATGTCCGTTTATGTACATCCAAATGTTGTCCAATCATTTAGAAAGGAACTAATATTGCAAGAAATGAACAAGAGAATAGAAAAGACCTTTAGCCCACCTACTGGCTTGACCAAAGGCTATGAATCCATCCCAGGTTTATTTCAAATGAGTTGTGTCAAAGGTTACCCACAGGCCATTTTATAGTGATTTATAGCCAATGTCTGCAAATCTCCTTTTATTTTAATGATAACCTCAATAGAGTCATTAAGGCATTCTTTGTCTTCATGGCAGTGACCAGGAGGGAACTGCTGTCTTTAAGGAATTTTAAGGGGTGATAATTATTTGTATAGAATGTCAGTTAGGGCCAGTTTTTATGTTGCGCTCTAAAGGCAAAATATTTTTTTTCTCAATGTATTGAAGATGCTTAGCTTGATTATATATTCTGCCTATCACTGTTATAATATTAAATTCAAGGTATAGGCCAAAGAAAATTCAATAAAGATGAAAAAGCTTAGAATTGAGCATCAGGTAAGAGTCTGATTTTAATTATAATGATCTCAAATTTGTATTAAAGCTCTCACAGCATAATGATTCTTAAGTGTCTGTATTGAGTTAAGCATGTCATGAAGCATGAAGAATTGCAAGATTGATTTATCAGATATTCATTTAAGAAATAGGCAATTAAAATAATTAATGTGTAGTGAAACTCAGCTGTAATGCCTCACGTTTAATTTTTCCCAACCCATAACATTAAAAGAATAATACATTTCACAGTCTGGATGGCATAAAAGATTTTACATAGCAACTGTAATGATATCATTACATAAGAGTTTTGATCATATCTTCTAGACAGAACTAAGGAGAAAGAATAAGTGCATTTATTTTAGATTTGACCTTATTTTAAATGTTGCTTTGGGTCATGAGTTGCCAAATAAAATGAACGGATATTCTTGATTCTTGTAATAAGGGATGAAATACATATATATATATATATACACACACACACACAGATATGTTTATATAGAGAGAATATAAACTAATATATGAGCATGTATAGGTGGAATATTTCTCTGCCATATTTAAGCTAGCTTGTTTGGCATAAAAGAGAAATGAAGAATGATAAACTTAAAAAAAGAGAGAGAAAAACAAAATAATCTTCCTGCCTAAAACTTCATTTGAACTGTCAATTAAACAATATAACAAAACTAGCCAATATTAGTATAAAGCCTTTCATTTTAGCATCCACTTAATTCTCCAGCGTCTGTAAGGGAGGTCATTCACTTGAAGATGTATTTATACTAAACAAACCCAAGATGCTAATATGTAAACCAAAACGCCGATTAATTAATTTATACTTGGTCAGAATATTGAGTTTTTTTAAGGTAAACTTTTCCTAATTTGAAGATACTTGAAAAAGCAAATTTAGCAATAAGAATCAGGGCAGAAAGAAATATATAGTAAGTGCTTCATTCAGACCATAGTAAGGACTAGTAAATTATGCATGCTTCAACTACAGACCATATCTCTCCAATGACCAGAATGTCCCCATTTCCTATATCCAGTGTTTCCCAACTAGATTGTCAGGATAAACAATGACAAATTTTACTTTTAGGTTCCATATCTTCCTACGTACACAGTCTTTCTACATAGTACAATGGCATTGTTAGTTTCATTTTTCACAGGTACAATCCTATTCTTCTCATGCTGCGTTGAAATAATCCTCCAATGATTCAAGCCACTGACCTTTGGATACTTCCACTAAGGGGCCCCAAATTCAGTCACATGTCTGAATATAACATCTTGGTTTATTTCCACAGATGTTTTGCTTGTTTGTTTGTTTGTTTATTCTTTTAACAGAACTAGAGCAATGGTTGCATGTCAATTAGTATGCTTGGCGCTAAGAATGAATAACAGATCGTCCCTACGCTGAAGAGACTCAGAATCACACAAGGGAATGCAGTTGCAATCAAGGGTTGATAAGGGCGCTGGGATACAAAGCAAGGAGTCTGTATCCCTGTGGCGGAGTCACATATGATGGAGTAGCAAATTCTACGCAGAGGTGATAGCTGAGATAGATCTTACGAGGAGGCCCAAGGCAAGAGGGAAAAGTGGAATGAAGAGGGGAAAAGGACCCCAGAGAGCTGGAGTGGCACAAACATAGGCAAAAAAGTGGCGAAACAACATGATACGTGAGGAAGTGACTCCACATGGAGCACAAAACTGCTGGGATTGGGAGAAAGGCAGAAGTAACAAATCAGGCTCATGAGGTGAGTGGGGCTGGATCACAGAACGCCAAGGAGGTTAGACTTCATCCTTTGGACACTTTTCCTTACATTTGTGTTCTTCTTAACTACACTCCCAATGTTCTAGACATGCATTACAGACCACCTTATTTCTTTAGATGAAACCCAACACTCTGTTCTTTCATTCCTACATGCCTTGCTAGAGGCAGTTATTTCCTTCAAAAACCTTCTAAATGGCACAGAAGATGTGCCTTCATTCTCCTATTTCTCCCCAGGTCGTGCTGGAAACTTTCCCCCTTACCTCCATATTATTCTTTGACCAGGACTTAGTCTATAGTATTTTATTTGTTAAGTTTGTTCATCTTCCCCATTACACTGTACAGGGTGTTAATTATGTTCTTTTTCAGGTCTACCATAGTGTCCCACATATCACAGGTACTCAAAAAGTTTACTGAATAAACCTCAGAAAATATTCTAAAAGTAACTTCTAAAAGTGAATCTATGAACCTCATCTATGAATAACGTAGTCATTATGCAGGTTTTTTTTTTAAATTATATAAATCAGTGAAGAAACATATAGCTTTGTTTCAAGCACTGTAAAGTCTATTGCTTGGAAAATGTCTTTTTCCAAAAGAAGATATTCTCATTCCTCTTTTTCCAGTTGAAGATATCTTATGTAAACTAAGTCATATTTTATTAACCATGTGTTGTAAGTGGCTCTTGTTTTTTAAAATAAGGATTCAAGTACATTTTGAAAGAATATCTCAAAACCTTTCTTAACTATTTCTTTTTATCTCATTAAATTTCCAGTATTTTATATACGTCCAGAATTCTAGAAAATAACATGGTTACACCAAAAGACCTAAAAGTTCACCTGACAATAGCTAAAAAAACATATTTCTGAATTTTAAAAAATCCTTATACAGATATATCCTCTTAGATAGATCTTGTAGTATTAATAATTTACCTACAAAAATAGACATATTGTGAAAACTACATCACAAAGAGTGATAACTACAGTTTAAATCCATATTATTAAGATCGAGTTGTATAATATAAACATGTAATTTAGTAAATATTTATTGAGCACATATTATGGGCCAGCCACTTAAAATTCAATGGATGATGGAAGTGTATCTAATATGATCAATCCAATGAAATTGATTTTTTCTCTAATTATTTTATTGCCAGTCCATAAATTATAGTCCCAGATATAACAGACCAGAATTCTAGCTCAGTGAAACTCTAGGAAAGCTAATAGAAAAAAATCCAAGCAAAACCAAGCAAAAATTACCCAGTGGTTCTCTTAAAATTGGATCAGAATTATCACTTTTTAGATAAATGACAGCACTATTTACATGAAAACTGGCACTAAAAATTCCATCAGCTGACCCAAAATTCTTGTCTTGCCCTGTATTTATATAGGATTGACCCGAATATTGAGCTCCTGCTGACTTAAAATGAAACTTTGATCCTCAAAAGAGTTACACGGAGAAGTATAGAAAACACAAATCTGTACTTATTTAAGGACATTCCTATTGCTGTCATAATGCTTTTATACATACTTCACAACAGAATATTTTTCTTATGTTATTTTAAGTGCTACTGGAAATACCACAAGAGAAAAATTTTTGCAGTATTTCATCCTTTCTATTTTTGGTTTCATTTCTTTTTCTCCTATTTATGAAATATCTACACTGCCAAAAGTCATCAAAATTGTACAACAAACCATAACAGCTCAAATTATATAATGAACTAGAAAAAATGAGATTCTTGGTATTGAAAGGCCCAATTTAAATGAAAGTCTCATACAGAATCCCAGTACTGATAATTGGTCTTGCAAAGAACTACAACAGAGTTTTAATAAAAAAATATTTTGTGGTTTTACAAAACTGTAAGTTCTTAGTATTTTCTGGTATTGGCTAACAGTTTGAGGGAAAATGAATTTTTATCTATATGAGTATACATTTTCCCCCTTCATATTATTTTGGTATTGCAAGACTTGTAAAATGAAAACTGTAGTCTTTATTTTTTTTCTAAATTTAGAGATCCCATCTTTCTCCTTTTGAAAAACAAAAGTCATAAAGGGTAGGTTTTTAACTCTTGGGTTCTGAAAAAGTCACTCAATGGAATTAGCTAGTCCGTAGTTAGAAGTCAAGGGCTAAAAGCTGCGGGATAGTGCAACTGTAAGTCGTGCAGCTCATGAGGAGGGGTGTGTAATTCTAAGAAGCATCCAATTATATTATCTACAAGGAGGTCCAGGACTAGAAAGGGGCACATTCTTCCCATGAAAACTTTAGGATACCTTAGGATTCAGGTTAAAGGAAGCTGCTAGCTGGTTGTGATATTTAGACACTTGCATTTGTAGGCATGCTCCTTTCTAAGCAGTACTCTGTTAAACAAGTTCTTAGCAATACTCAATACTGTGAGCCAGTAAGAATGCACTTTTTAAATTTAATATTTCTAAGATTAAATTTTCTGTGAGAAAAATTCGTATGCAATATAGAAAAAATTTCAAATATATTTCAAGTATAAAAGAATGATAAAATTATTTCCTAGGTCCCAAAACAAGAGCTATTCTATATTTTGAATGCTATTCTGTTTCTCCTATGTCCTCACATTTTAAGATATGTAAGGTAAGGAATACATGCTTATGAATTCCCCTGATCATATTAAGCAGCCCCTAAACAATAATTCACAGTCAATGTGAATTATATCACTCATTGTGTATCTGTTGAAGACACTTTTTTTTTCACATTTAATACTAATCAATTCAGAAAACTTCTGGTCTTTGTTTAAAAAGCTGTAATTAAGAATAACTGTGTTTTTCAACTGATTATTGCCAGTAAAGAGAAACTATATAAATGTGGATGGAGAATTTCATTATCTTACAACTTTTTGGATAGCTGGATTAAAATAGTCTCTATTTCTTATTAGGTACAATTAAGGTTGCTTCCATATCATATGTGAATGAAAAAACGGGAAAACAAGAGTAACTAAAAATCTCATTTTATAGACTATAATCCAATAATACAGATATTAGTAGAACTTTGTATATAAACTCACTATCAGTAAAATAGAATTTTAAGTGCATTATAAATGTGCATGCTTAAATAAACCATAAAGTAACTTTTACCAAGAATTTTTACAAGAAAATAATCACATTATTGATAGAAGTTTTATGGAAACTTTATAGAATTTTTTTTTCCTAAAGATTTTATTTATTTGTTTGACAGAGAGAGAGAGAGACAGCCAGCGAGAGAGGGAACACAAGCAAGGGGAGTGGGAGAGGAAGAAGCAGGCTCCTAGCAGAGGAGCCTGATGCGGGGCTCGATCCCAGAACGCTGGGATCACGCCCTGAGCCCAAGAGAGATGCTTAAGGACTGAGCCACCCAGGCACCCCTATAGGATTTTTTTTAAGTTGGCGGCATTGTATGTTTACCTGACAAGTGTGATTTTAATGAAGTTTTTAACTAGAGAAAGGAAGGAAGGAAAAGGGGAAGAAAGAGAGGGAGAGATAAAGGAAAGGAAACAGGGAAAGAGAGAGAGATTTTCAAAGAAAGCTGTCCTCTCAAAAATACTCAATTCAGGAGATTGCAGATTTAACTTAATGATGAAAATGATGCTATTCATAATTTAAAAATACTCATTTATAGTTGTTTTAAGCCTGTAGCACACACAAAAAAAGATTGTAGCACATTGTTCACTGATTTTTTTTTAAGCTAGCTAAAAGTCTGCTGCATTTGGCAGATCTGTTGAAATCATACTGGGTTATAAAGTTTTGGGTAAAAATCAAAAATTTTTAAAAATATTAAAAGCAAAAAACAGATTAATTAGAAATTAGGGTCTGTTTTCTTATGTGGCTTATTAACGTGATCAAAAGACATAAAGTAAAATAAGAGTTCCAAAACACTTATGATCATTAGTAAATAGTAATTATAATTTTAATGGTGTCTACATTTGAATCAACGCTCATGTGTTAGTGTTAGTACCAAAATATCACTCCAAAAACTCAAACTTGCAATTTGCTTCATATAGGTGGTGACAGGAACTATTAAGGGTGTGTGTTTTTTTATATTACTAATGAAAAAAACCCTGATAAAGTAAGCGAATCTGAAGAAAACCCAGAAAACATTTTAGGTTAAATCTACACTCCTGGCATTTACTTGCTGCCTTTAATAGGCTATACATAATTGTCTTTTTCCATCCATACCCTGACCACATACCTCACTATATACTCCGTGCTCCATGAGGGCAGAGATCTGTCTACACTATGTGCCAATATCTTCAGGTCCTAGGACTCTGACTGACACTTCATAGGCAATTAATAGACATTTGTCAAATTAAAGTGTCTTGTCTTTCCAATGGCAAGGTTCAATATATGTCATTTAGGCTCAAATTCCACAGTATTTCTAGGGAAGTATTGTAGAGATGCTTAGACTATTAATTAATTGGCCCAAGGGATAAAAGAAAAAAAATTTCCTTTGCCTCAAAAACATAATACCCTAAGAAAGGAAGACAATGAATAGGTAATTACAATTTACAGATTAATAAATGGTATGGTGAATGGAAAACTTATTATTTCTCTCTAAATTGAATGCACTTAGAATATAGCTTAAACTACTTAACAAGAAGTCCTACGTCCTGGTCTTTTTCATTCTCAACCTCATTTCTTATCATTCTCCCTCGTGTTCACGGCATTCTAGCTACTCCAGCCTATTTTCCAAGTGCTGAATTTATCAACCTCACTCACATATTAGGGTCTTTGCAACTGCTGTTCCTCTTGTTCAGAATAGCTTTTCCCCAGACCTTTGCAGGTACTTTTCTTTTCGTGATTTAGGTCTCAGACAGGATTTGCTTTATATCTCGGTCTCAAGAAGATTTCCTTGCTTATCCCCAGGAATTTTATCTTATACTATGTTTTATTTTCTTCATAGCACTTAACAATATATGAAATTATCTATTTGTTTAATTGCTCCCATTTTTGTCTCTTTCTCTTAAGACCGTAAGCTCTTAAGAGGACAAACTGTTTTGCTCATAGCTACAGGAGGTAGTTCTCTGGGCTTGAATTGAACTTGACACACGATAGGCATGAATTAATATTTGTTGAATCAGTGAATGATAGATGTAAGCATAGGGTGCTATAAAACACTGAAAAAGAACACTCCTTTAAGAATGAGAAAAGAACAGAGCTAAGAGATAGGAAACACTTCCATGCGATACTATTTGGGCTCCTGATTAAACCAGGCCTGAAGTCGGAATAATTTTTCTTTTTAATGTGAGTGAATACATTTCCTTTCTACTTGATCCAGTTTGGGTTAGGTTTTCTATTACTTGCAACTGAAAGGGTACTAACAAATATATCTGTCATTCAGTGAAACCACAAGCTAAAATCCTAGAAAGCTGATTACAATTCTATTTAAGTAAGAATATTGTGATATTAAGAGTTACGCTGAATAAAATGATGCCACCTCATGGAGTGGTGGCGAAGTGACCTCGTGAGGCAGTTACTCGTGTTGGACCGAATACCTTCTGGGTGTCCTTCTTACTTAAGCTTCTACACATCCATACGTAAAATGTCTGATATATTTTGCTAGATAAATGACACTTCCAAATACTTTGGGTTTTGAACTTGTCTTCAGTTTAGAATGGTACATCTCTTTAATTTTTTTGACTCTTAAATCTACCACTCTCCATTACTGTGTTTTCTTTCCACTCTCCATTTTTTAATGTTTAAAAATACTGTAGAATGCTTTGTTCCCTTTAGAGGAAAAAATCTATTGAAAAAATATAGCTGATGAATACGTATTTATGCTATTTTCCATCAATCTAAATAGGACATTGATATTTGTTGTCATTTTAAAAACATATCTATACGAGAGAGACTATTAAAATTCTTCCTATTTATGAATAAGAAAGATGTGTCAGCAGATGTATTTGATTAAATAAAGAGAATCAACTCTAAGGTCTAGAGGAGTCCTGCATGGTTTCTCCTCTCAATTGTCCACTCAAAACAGTTCCAGCCCATGTACGGCCTACAGCGACGGAAAGGGGTCAATAATCAGCTCAAATGAGGCACTGATCATTTCCTTAAGGTAGAAAAAAAAGGATTTGAGCTGATTTGAAGTACATTTTAGGAAGCTGCAATTATAAATGCTTTTCTCAAAAGGAAGGTAACTACAGAGGTGTGCTTTTGCTTTCTCAGTCTCTGACATAGTAATGACTTATCCTTTCCAGCCACGATGTTCACTGAGGTTGAACTAGACCTTCCTACACAGGGACGTCCTTTCATATTGCTCTTTTTCCTCCCTATCTCTCTTATTTAGGTTTTTAACTGCCTTGTTTTAAAATTAAAATGCCTTAATTGCAGCTTTTTGGATGGTGAATCTTCTTTGGGTTGGACCTAGTTTAGAGGGCAACTTGCATTGAGAAATATGACTGTGTGCCTCTTCCTGTGTCTGCACACACTCCACACCCTCTTGCCTTCCCCACTGTTTGCATTATTAAAAAGCTTTGACATGGCTCGTCAGAGCTGGCTGCTGTGTTCAAGACAGGTTCTTGTCAAAACAAACTCAATGTACTGGGGAACACAGGCCAGGCCAGTTGAATTCAAAGAACACTGCCTAAATCCCTCTGTATATTGTGCCTTTTTAAAAAACAAAAACAAAACAAAAAAAAACCCCCAAAACACCACAATTATGACTGGTCCATCTTTTTGTTTTATAATTTTTACTGTCTTTATGTTACAAATATGACCAACCCCTCCTTTCCTGAGTCATAAGAATATATCACCAAATGACTACTTGGACATTTAATACCACTGTGCTCAGAAGAGCCTTTAAGTACCTAGCTGTTTGAGATTCCTGTCAACTGAATACAGATGAAAAGGAAAGGAGGAGGCTCATCACAGGGGTTCTGTTGATAACACTTAGTTTAACATATTTCAGTTTAGCAACATGGGACCGCAAAAAGAAAACTAAACTATTGTATTTAAAATGACAGGGCCACTATGTTATATTCACTGTACATATGTCCCACCCAGGAAGTGATGATAATGATAATGGGTACATTTCCAGTTTAACTCTATGGGGTGATTCTGCTCAAATGAATTCACCTCTTGAGTATGACACATCCATATCACATCTCAAAGGCTCACAAAATGGTTATTTCACAGTTATTGACATACCGGAGAGAGAGGGGTTTTCAACAGCTATTCAACAAAGCACAAAGCAGCTGTACAGAGCAAGGTATCGGGGAGATTCTAGCATTTAATTGATATGCCAGACAGCGTTGAAAGCGTAAGAATAGAAAATGGGCAATTTGAACGTGGTTATAATTAGCTGAGGCTAACACCCCCTTCTGTTCTGAAGTTTAAGGAAAAATGAAATCTGTAAGTACCAAGTCCAACAGTTTCACAACGGATCAGTGATTTTATTTGATCTCATATTTGTAGATGAACAGCAGTTCCTCTCTTATTGATACTATTTAAGTACTCTGGAATATTTAGAGATACCACACTGAGAGGCCAATTCCAGCCCAGTGTAGTCAAGAATGATTATTTGTGATCTTAACCTGAAAATGTCTAAGAATAAGTCAAATAGTAGTATTCTAGGAACTTGTGCATATTGGAAATTACATCTCTAGCAACTACTACCACTTGAAACTTTTCGTGGCCAGATAAAATGTGAAAAACACTTAAAGGAGTAGTTGTATTGAACAGTGCTTTTCAAACTTTTCGTCATGGACGCGCTCCTGTGAAGGCTTTAGCGCTTTCTGGGCCATTTAAAACTTACAAAATCGCTTTGATTTCTTACGCTTTATCATTAAAGAATGTTTTTGTCATATAGTTTGTGTTGGTGGTGGTTCAACTTAATTGTGCTTACACTGCATGTGTACTTTTATATTCAGCCTTTCTCCTCAATTGGCATTACAGAACACTATCTCAAAGTTAGCAAAAAGCTTTATTTCCTAAATCTCCTGTTAGAACTAATTTTCATTTAAGATGAATCATGACTATCCTCTGATTTCTCCTGCTCCCAACATAAGGCTAAATAATCTTGTATGTGAACCACAGGTTGTGACTCATAGTATTAAGCTACAAACTTCTACCCTGCAGACGAGTATGTACTGATGTGATGCTTATTTGACAGCATGAAACTATGTGATTGGTGCCATTACAGCAAAAAATAGGTGCCTTAATAAGAGTCATTGGCAAGTCTGACATTATTATCACAAGCACCTGGTCACCAAATCAGAAAAGATCTTCATTGCTACACTTGTGAAACAAGATCTGGTAACAATATAGTTCCACTTCTTGCTTCTGAACTTCAAGCAATATTTATAAGGATATTGCAGCTGAAAGAATCTGATTGTTGTGTCTGATCAGCTGGCTAGGGCTGTTTCTGGCGTGTTGGAAAATATTTCTTTCCCTTGTCATAACTCCCAGATGCTACTGCTGAGCAAATGGGAACATCACTGCTAGAAGTATTGAAAAGAACAAAAAAGAATTGCTTTGGACAATCCATGTGCTGCTGTCATTGACAGAGACACAATTGTGACTGAGGAGTATGACTAGGGTCAGAGCAAAGGTAAAAGAAAAGCACCTAGGAATTCTCTCTTGTCATCAGCTTTTCAAACTAACTACTCTTGGTTGTTGCAGGCAATATACAAGTTTTCATCAAATGCCAAGAGACATTTAATAGTATTTACAAGTTGCTCTTATAATTTTTCTAAGAGGTGGCTACTTTCACAATGGCAAATCACTTAAAATGTAAAGTTCAGATGGTCAGCAGCACATCTACGACATAGTAGAATTCCTCAGTAACATGGGATTATGAGTCTATTCATTACCAACAGTTGTGTGAGTGGTATTTGAAACTGCATAAAAATATTCTTTCTCCTAAGGTAACTATTTTAAGGCTGACATTGATTCTACTATTTTTTAAAGAAATGATTTATTCTTACAAAACAAATGTTATCGAGAAATTAGTTCCTATCACAGAGAAGGCTATCTAGGTTTTTAAAAGACTGCAACAAATAATTCAGAAAGTAATTTATAAATAAGGAAATATGTTGGTGGGGAATTGAAAGTCACTAATACATTAATCCATCCTGTGGCAAAATGCGAAAGTACAAACAAATTAATTTAAACATTTGTTAAGGAATTTAAACAGATTCAGAGCAGTAATACTGTATGTGAGATTTAAGGACCAATACAGCTAAACAGTACCTTAACTAAATAATTGTCCTTAATATGAAAGGTAGTATTTCTAATATTTCTTTTAAACAAGATTCCTTACACAAAAGTTCATTATTTCCTACTTTCATTCAAAATTATTTACCAATGTTCAGCAATAAACTAGCTGCGAGGACACACGAGCTACGAGAATATCTCTGAAAAGCAAAATATATTTCTTTTAGTTGGTTAATTAAAAGAATGGTCTTGGAGTAGAAACCAGAGGGGAAAAAGCTAACATTTTCTAAAGAGACAAGTGTACATGTATTTAAAAGGGTTTTACATAACACCTGAGAAATTTTAAAAATCTGCTGATGACCTTAATTTTCTAATCGTTGGCAAAATAGATCCTTGGCTTTTTCCTAATAAAGTCAAGGCATAGAAAGAAAGAAAGAAAGAAAGAAAGAAAGAAAGAAAGAAAGAAAGAAAGAGAAAGATTAACCAATGACAATGTTAGATATTAATGAAAATAGTTCATAAGCAGTAAGTTCAAGGACATATAACTCAACATGCAAACTACCCATATTCTCCAATGCAGATTTTGAAGAGACCAGATTTCTTTTTGTGTTTTCATATTTACAGAACACAATGCCTGTTTGCAGTTTTTAGAGGTTCATTGTGAACCCTCTAAAGGTTTCTTTATCATTTAATATTATAAATAATTATGTTCCTAGGCAGCAGTTCAAAGCTCAGTACAGCACTCCTACAACACCACAGGCAGGTCAGGTGACCTTTCTCCAATTCTCCTCTCTCTGGTGCTGAGGACAGACAAAGTGATATGTCTGTCATACGCCATTACCATTAGAACAGAATCTTGTTCTTTTATTACAACTGAACTCCGCCAGATTTCTCAGCAGGAATGCTAAGTGAAATCAATGTCTTGGATTTCCAGGCTGAGCTTGGAGGTCACAGCCACTCTATCATTTCTCAGCATTATCCTTTCTCGTGCGCGCACACACTCCCCAAGCCTCCAACTGGCACACAGCAGATTGAAAACAGCATGCATCAGAGGACTCATGCTGTACAATTTTACAGTCTTTTGGAGCCCCCTCCTTTTGATTCCCCCCTTCCATTTTTTGCAAATTGCAAATAAGTTTTGTTTGTGTCCTTCTCTAGAGTTGTGAGTCAAAGGCAAAGGCATACCTAGGAAGAAGGGCAGGCAATAAAACCCAGAGAACATGGATGATTTTTGACAGCTGCCAATAAGATCATTTTTTTTACACCATCACCTGGATGTGGCTGACAATTCCACTGTTCCAAACAATAAATATATCTTAAATGTAAACCATTAGTTTGGTTTATGTCAGGTAGGTATGCAGTCACACAAAGCCCATTAATAAAATAATTCTATTTTATAGTAAAATAGACATGAAAACTCACCAATAAGCCACATAGAAAATACCCCAGGACACTAAGAATTGATTGTTTAAAAACATAAATGTAGCAATAAATGATAGCTATTTCATATAAGTAAAATAGCTTTGTGAAATGAAAATGTTTATAATGCCATGTATAAATGTCAGTTTCAGGGTACAAGAAACTAAATTCATGTATTGAAATGGGTCCTTCTGATTTACTGTTGGTTATATCCTTTTGGCCACGTTCTTCATTAAAGTGACAACAGTAATTGGTCATTTTTAATGCACTAAACTTTACTGCTGAGCTAAAACACAAGCACATTTAAGACATTTTTTTTGACAATAAGAGTGGTTGTAGATAGTATGATTGTGGACACTGAGCAAAGAAGGGACATGCTTTTATTAAATCATGTTATTACCTAAAAGAGGCACTTTACTGTTGGGCAAACTTTTTATGCATTTTACCCAATTACATATGGGAAGAAACACATCTACAGCTTTCTTGAACTTTACATGATAGAAAATTCACAAAGGCTAATTTTTAAAAAGTTACTGAATTTTAAAGATAAACTATAAAATATATTTTAAAATTATGCATAACCAGAGGTATAAAAACATAATTCACTTTTTCACTAGTACTGAAAAATGGAGGTACATGAAACTATAGAAAATGGAAGAAGATTCTCACTGGGATAGATAACCTGTCTGCTCTGCACATAGTCTATAGGGTTCTTTGAATGTTTAGAGCCATAGAACTCATAAAGCAGGGTTGGCAAAGCTAACCTGCAATCACTTGGGCATTTGCCATGGTTACCTAAGTATCACTGTAGCAACTGCTCAGTAAACCTCTGAATGGATGAATGAATGAATGAATGAGTGAATAGACCCATAAATGGCTGATTGACATCAAAAGCTTCACAATTATTTGAGTAAGTAATTTGGGGAGAAGATACTAATGATAAAAAGTTATTCGAGAGGTAAGGAAAAAAAATCCCAGTTGTTATTTACAAGTGAAGTATATACTCCAAAATCATAAAATGAAATGTCCTAATGCTTAGCGTCATTATGACACACGATGTGAAATCACATTAATAAATCAAGGTAAAAAAACAGAGAATAATAATACCTCACAGAATTATTGTGTGTGACAGTGACTATGCTGCTACAGCTATTTACTTGACTCAAAATTAGTCTGTACACACAATACATTAAAACTGCTGGTCCATTAAGACCCCAAAATATCACTGATTTAAATTTTATTTAACAAAGGTTATAATTACTACCAAGTTTTAAAAACTATGTTCTACTGTGATAATAAAGAAAAGCAGACCTTATCTTTGGTGTACATTAAGCACAGAACATGCAAGGTCCATTACATGGCTGAAATAGATCTTAAAAGGTGAGTTTGTACATTTCGTAATGTCCCAGCAGTGGGGACAATAATTTAAACTACGTATTTGCACATATTTCTGGTGAATCACAGTCTAAGTTATTCGTCCAGGTTAAGTTGTACTTTCAAATGTATTTGCCTCTTAATAATACAGAAAAGGCCTCAAGAGTTTTGGGGAGATGGAGACTGGAGTACACTTTCCCAAATGATCTCTTCTCTTTCCCAACTCACCCTCTGAATTAATAGATTAACTGTGAAAGGCATCTGTCAGGGGACTAGGGCAGGATTAAAAACAAATTCTTGGGAGTTTTTTTTCTCTTTCAATACTTTTAAATTTTTTTCTCTGTGTATTCCCTTCAACTACTCTTACCCTGTTACTCTTTAGAGATTTCCAATATGGCATTTGGAAAAGGGAAAACAGAAACAATTTTCTAGGTAATACAGCAAAAGACAAAACATTGTTATTTTGGGGGTAAATTACCTGTGTCGGTTTTCTACTTACTACTTTCTAATAGAAAATATGTGTTGTCATTTCCCTGAGTAATCTCAGGGGAAATACTTTATGGTTACTCTTCTGTCTTCTTTTAGAGAATTTAGTACATTCATGTATCATCATCATCTAAGATCTTGAGATCTTACAAACACAAAAACATTTCAAGTTAAAATTTTCTCCTCTTCTCTTCTAAGACAAGGAGTAAATATTTGAATCCTCTCCCTGCCAATCCTTTTCCATGTTTTCTCAAGAAATGTTTCCTTGGGGTGCCTGGGTAGCTCAGTTCATTAAGCGGCTGACTCTTGATTTCGGCTCAGGTCACGATCTCAGGGTCCTGGGATTGAGCCCAGTGTAGGGCTCCACGATCAGCAGGGAGTCTGCCTGTGGATTGTCTCTCTCTCCGTTTGCCCCTCCCCCTGCTCATGCTCTCTCTCTCTAAAATAAATAAATAAATCTTTAAAGCCCAGAGACTCAGTATTCATTTAAAAAAAAAAAAATGCTTCCTTAGCTCCCCAAACAAAACTATTTCTAAATAGTCTTACTTCTAACACTATTATTATCTCCATATCTTTCATGAAAATCTCACTGGATGAATGATATATCTAAAATTATATCCATACTGCACCATGTTGTAACAGTTACTGATATTTAAACAAAACATTTTCTGGATGCCCCGTCTGTACTCATATTTTAAGGTGTATTTCAGTTGCCCCTTTTTTGGGAAACCCCTCCCAGAATCTCTCACTGAAGGTAACATCTTTGTCCCAATAACTTTCAATGCACTTATCTGTAACTGTAAGATTTTGTATCATAGAATATGGGTATCTATTTTATAAGACTGTAGGCTACCTGAGTACAGCATATCTATCTTATATATCTTTGTATCACTCACATTTCCTACTATAGCTATCCATGCATGCTCGTTGAATAAGTGAATGGCTAAATGTATGTGTGTTATCGATCCTTATTAATCCCAGCAGACTCTTACCTCCTTAAAGACCCAGAGGTTAACCCAGTTGCTGGCACATAATAGATATTCAATAAGTGCCACTGAATGAAAAGTAAAACTCTAAATGGTAAGACATGCAGCTTCTTCAAAAGGGTACCTTGCTTTTGGGTGGTGGGCTGTTTGTGCTCTTGTCTGTGTGAATGCTGGTAGGAGATACAGCAGCACCGAGGTTGCCTTGGGGTATGCCTGGGAGCTTTCCTCCTGGAGATACCTGCATTGCAGCTAGCTGGGCAGCATATAACTGCTACAGGAGAAAGAGGGAGAGAGGAGAGAGAGAAAAAAGACTGTTAGTAATAAAATAAACGCACCTCTTGAAAGTACCTCTATTCAGATGTGGTAGTTTTCCTGTGGGTGTTCTTGTTTACTGCCCTGGAACATTTAAAGAAAGAAGTTGTCACCTCAACTTTCATGACTTCCTTCTCTGGGGAGAAATGACAGATACCACATATAAGGGATTTCAGCTTCAGGATGTCCAGGGACTCAAAACAAGTAATAGTCATTCATACTTACTCAATATTTCCCAATGTGCAGGGAAGACAAGTATATCATATTATTTGGTCAACACTTCTTTTTGCTCTATTTTAAAATGTACACAGTGTGTTACAAAAGAACGTAGCTTCATACGCAAAGTAATTCTCTTACTATCCATATAGGTTTAAGTCGGGTATACCTCCTTTTTTTGACCTGCTGCAATGGGCACCTGTAACAATTTTTTTTCCTAAAAAAATTTACAAAAAAGCCATTGATGGGGAAAGAAAGGAGAGTATCTGAAGAACATTATCTGGTCTACCTACATTAAAAAAATTAACTGGATGCTTGCCAGAAGTCCACTTTATGTCATGATATATAAACACAGACAAACCTGAAATTATCTTGAGAATTAGGGTTTTAAGAATACTGTCTGAAACATGCACTGCTCCACTAAGCCACCACATAGTAGTTCTTATTAAGTAACCGGTAAAAAATTCTTCAACAAATCAATTTAATAATAAAAGAAAATTTCACTTTGATAATAATTCTCATATGATATGGTATCTTAAACAAGGAGGTTGCTTTAGATTCAAATAGTCACCTCAAATGTTTAGATTAATTCTCTTTTCATCTCCATTTAGCAGTTTGTGAAAATTTTAAGATCTGGATGGAAAAGAAACTAGCGTGTATGTGTGCGTGTGTGTATGCAAGAAAGACTGATACTAAAGGAAAAAGCTCTCAAAGGAAACTACTGTGACATAGCGTATCTTGATTTTTCTCTGAAAGAAATTTCAAAGGATAAAACTGCTCAGGATAAGCCAGAGACCCTGATAAGTGGGGTCTCTTTAGAAATGAAATATTGAAAACTAAAGACAGGCATATATTTACATGAAAATACACATACACTGTTCACAGTTTCCAGATACTATGGTCTAATGAAACAGATCATTAAAATTATTGATAAAATTATGTTTTTTTAATGACAACTAACATAAGATTTATTCCAGACAAAGAAACACCAGAGGAGTATATTTGTACTATCAATAATGAGTGTTCCTTCTCCCCAAGTTTGTGTGTGCGTGTGTGTGTGTGCGTGTGTGTGTACACGCATTGGAATAATTATATTCTTTATTTCAGTCTGTGAGAAAGAAAAACTAGATTTAATTCATAAGTCTTAGATTGCATAAATTAGAGTAAAAGAATATGATGTCAAATACAATGACTGGGAATTTATCATTTTTTCAAGTATCAGAATTGATCCATTTCCCACACTTGTGTTAAAAACCTTTGCATTATTTTCTACAATTCAAAAAAGTAGTATTTTTTATCCTCGTCCTAAACTGTTTATGAAGTTATTAAGAAAATAACCAATATCCCTTGGGGCGCCTGGGTGGCACAGCGGCTAAGCGTCTGCCTTCGGCTCAGGGCGTGATCCCGGCGTTATGGGATCAAGCCCCACATCAGGCTCTTCTGCTATGAGCCTGCTTCTTCCTCTCCCACTCCCCCTGCTTGTGTTCCCTCTCTCGCTGGCTGACTCTGTCTCTGTTGAATAAATAAATAAAATCTTAAAAAAAAAAAAAAAGAAAAGAACCAATATTCCAAGATAGACTTTGTAAATTAAAATTTTGTCCAGTAAAATACATGTACTGAATTACATATACGGAATTAAAAATATTTTAAAAATAGGCTGTATAGCTATGTTACATATTATAAATTTCATGTTGTATTATATGTTATATCCTTGTCTTTTAAAAATTATTTCAGTGGGTATTACCCCTAGAAGCTAACAAACCATATTAGTGGTTTAGGATATATACTAAATATAAGACTGCCTCATAATTACTGACGACTGACATATTTTAATATCTGTAGGTAAAAAGAAAAACGTGAACAAAGTAATTATTCAAAATTTTAATTTGATTATTAAAGAATCATCTCATAATTTGAAAAAATATTGGCTAATTGTGTTTAGATAATTATATAGATGGACCAATCACTCACAAAAGGCGATTCAATGCTTAAATATCAATCTCTATAGACAGACCCACAACTTCCAGAGAAGTATAAGAACTACTATTGAAAATACAAGCACAAACATACTCTCGATTGAATGTAAAGGTTGCAGATGGCATACACTTGGAATGAAAAATGTCATACACATTCTTTCCTCATTCAAATAAATGCATCATTTTTATCTTTTTAAATTATGAAATTAAGGTTTATCTTAATTAAACTGTCCTAAGAGATGCTTTTGAGTAGAAAAAACTAAATTTGTAAAACAGAAGGATCCATTTAAATATTTTTACAAGAACAGTGTGGTATCATCCACTTTGCTGGTACTTTTACACACTATAGAGATTTAAAGTAATTTATGATGAAAATGTCGCAAGTGTATTAGTCAGTCAGAGTATGGTTAACATTAGGTAGCTCTTCATTCCTCTTAGTCTCCCATATCGCCGTCCTCATATTTGGCTTTCTCCTGCTTCACCAAGGCTTGGAAGTAGGAAATATCGATTTCTAATACATTTTATTTTGTGTGAAATATATGTGTTCCTTAAATTCACATTATATTACAGAAGCATCAAGAAGGCCTCAAGTCTTAGAGAATCTAACACACTTCAAGTCTGCACAGGTAAAATAAACCAGAAATTTTAATACTTCTGGGTCCTAATTTGACCTAATTCACAGGTTAAAGGGAAATTTCAGCGGTTTTAAAGAACCTGACCATGTTTCGCATAGCCGGCTACTATGTAAGGGTGGGCAACTTACCAAAAAGAAAAAAAAAGTTGCTGTGACTTATTTTAACACAACCTTTCAAAAAATTAAGTTCATTTATCTATGCATGTGTGTGCTAATTTTAAAACATGGGGATCAAGAGATAATGGATATTTTATTTCACTTATTACATGCTCTTGAAGCAATATCAAGAATAACAATAGTTATTCGTATTGAGTGAGATCTATAATCACACTGGTTGACCTTGTTGAGAGGGAAGGGTCATGGGATGTAGTGGCCATTGGGGGGCCATCTGAAGTAAAAAAGCATCCTGAGAACTATAGAACCCACTTCCATATGATGGATAAAAGTGTATTTGTGTGTGTTTCTGCATTTTAACAATACAAATTTTTTAAACACAAATCTGGCTAACATTTTTCTTTAAAAGATCGCAGATAAACCCGGAGTTAAATATAAGGTGCATTATGATAAATGTATTTTTATGAAAAAGTTAAGTTGTTCTAAACTTCAGAAATAAATTGGGAGAGCCTAAACATAAAAAACTAAACCTTAAAGAGAGCACTCACTTCATGAGGTTAAACAGACTAACAGAATAACTGTTTTGCCTTGCAGAATAACTTTACTCTTGAAACTTCTGTGTTAGGGATTTATTTTAATCTCTAAAACTCCCCAATTCCACAGATCATTAGGTTTTCCACTCTTTATAATTACTTAAAATATTGCATTTCTATTCCCTTTCCCTTCCTTCATTCCTACACTTACTTCAGACAATGATTTTTTTTTTTAAGGAAACAATCACTTAAAATTAAGCTGGACTCTTATCCATTGATTACTTAAGGTCTTCCTGGTGCTCATGTGTCCATAAGAGTGTGTGTGTGTGTGTGTGTGTGTAACTCCCTTTTGTTTCAAATTTTCCATAAATCCACATTTTTTTTTTTTGTCTCTTTAGCTTCTTCAAGGACCCAAGGTTTTCTACTTCTAGTGTACTTCTACTGGAACAGTTAAAAGTAAGGCAAACTTCAATTTAATACCAGTTCTGAATTAGTGACCTTGAGTAACTAAACTGAGCCACACAATTCTTTAATCTGCAAATTCAGGATAAATAAAACTGACCACTTAGTGTTGCTGTGATAAACAGATCACACAATGTGTATAAAATACTCAGAAACACACATGGTGAAGAATGCTTTATCAATAAGTAATAGCTATAATTATTAATTAATTATACCGAGTAAGAAACTGACTAGGAAATATGTATGTGCTGACTTCCTACTATATACTCTGGACTGTGCTAGGTACAGTGAAGGATACAAGCAATGTATAAATATAGTTTCTTCCCTAAGTCAAGATTGATAAACATAAAACAATGAGAGTGTAAGTGTACTATAACTGTATGCCACTTTTAAGGGTGTGAAGGGAAAGGAAATGAGTCAGTGTGAACTGATTTTTCATAGAAGAGTTGTAGCTAAGCTGATAGTAAAAAAGAAGGTGGCATTCTAGGAAGGGAGGACAATTTAAAGGCACAGGAGCAGGAATGAGGTAGCTTTTGCCAAGGGAATACAGAAGATGGTGTGGAACAGTGAATTGGAGAAAGGACAGTGACATAATTGAATGCATACCCCAGGAAGAATAAAGAAGCATTGCCTTTGTAGGCTAGTTCACCATCTAGAAGATCTTCAAATACAGACAAATAGTTTAAATTTAATATGTAGGCAACAGAAAGTCACTGAATTTTTGAAAGCAATATACGTGATAGTTTTAATTAGCATAAAGATCTGACAAGATATCAGTTATTAGATTACCAACATTTAGTAGCAATAATTTTAATGGTGACTTGAGTTGAAGTAACGATTGTGGAAATGAAGATGGAAAAAATGATACCAAGTTAATAGCACAGTGGGCGCATAAATGACTACACATTAACTGGGGAAAAGAAAGATGAAACAGAAGAACAGGATGAATAAGTATAATTTATATAGTCTTTATTTCATAGATATAATATGTAACTATTCACGTATCACATATTCTTATTTGTGTATGTAGTCATTATACTATCTCGTATAACAGCTAAAACACATGTATTTTCTTCTTTTTTTTTTTTGGAAAAAAAAAAAACTAAGTCACACAGAGAGACTTCCCTATAATTCATATTGTGATAGTAAAAATGCTAGAACCATTCCGTTATGGGTTTCCCCTAAAGTATAGCTCATTAAACTTTTTAAAAAAGTATTAATACTATGATGCAATGTATCTACAACAGCATGAGCTTGAATTATATTTATCTTAGTTAAACCTGATCAGTATTTTTTTTTCCTGTAATGTACCACATGTACCAAAGCACTAATAGGCAGTGGGTTGGTAGTTCATTAGTAGGCATTCTTCCTGTTGAGCTATAATAGTACAGTGTGGGGTCAAAATAAAAATCTGATGGGATGATAAAGAACAGATATTTTAACTTATGCTAATTAATTGTTGCTAATTTGGGGGAAAACAGTACAGTTGTATTTAGACAACTTGGCTTTTAACCCACAGTTAGATACAATTGTATTTTCTTCTGAAGACAGCCATGTTTACTCAGCTATTCTAAGCTAGTGGCTGGTACTTAGTGCAAGGGGTGGAGAAGTTCCACAAAAGAGCCTTTTGAATTCTAAGGTAGACTAATTTCTTCCTTGAGATGGTAAATTCTTGCCACTTCTCCTTAATAGGTTATTTTTTCCCAAATTGTTGAAAATACAACTTCTCCTGTTGCTATTACCCTAGGGCCCAACTGCCATCTGGAGTTTTTGGGTTGAAAGCATTATGCACTGACAAAAATATCTATTACTGGTTGGTCCCTCAAACCATTTACTGACTAGTAAACTCCTTGAAGGCAAGGATTTTGTCTCTATTATTTAATGCTTTCTCAGAAAATACTAAAGGCAAGGAAGAGCAGAAATGAATAAAGGCTGAAATGAACTACATGAAATAATACCATTAATTTTTAATAAACATAGATCTCTAGTATGTATTTAATATATTTTAAATAATGGTAGTGACTATATGTGAAACAAATTTTAAAAACCTGGATGGAAATGGCATGTTTTTACTACTTGAGGAATTAGAGAAAAGACATAATGGTGATGTTGATAAAGCTTCCCATTCATCCATTTATTTCATTTACTTAAAGGAACAAAGAAACAATGAATTTCAAAATCTTATCAGCATAATATAGCATATATACTTTCTGTAGGCATAATCATAAATGAATAAGTCAATATGGAATTGTGAACCAAAAAAATGGATAAAGATTATTGGAAAAAAAAAGTTAATATCTTTTAAAAAGACAATAGAATCAACAGTTTAAGCACAGAGATACTCTTAACTGTTTCGGGAAAGACCAATAGGAAATGCCTTCTTTCTGATAAAGGGATATACACTATTTACTCACTGGATCCTAAATATTTATTAGTCAGAGAATAAAGAGGTATTTAGTGGGGGCTATGGTTGTGAGATAGAAGCTGTTGTTTGGGATCCATTTTTCTTGGTTAGTTCAAAACCTTATTTTCTGTTTGAACTGGGATTTATTATCAGGTCTCCCGTTCATGTGCCTAAGCAATCTAAATAAAGGCGACACGGAGGATACCACATACTAGCAATTACTCAGGAGCCAGTAGCATAGGACGGTGTATAGTCTGATCCAACTATCTTACATTCCGAATAAGAGACAGGTGGACACTGAGTAATGAAATGGGGACACTCATACCTCATTGGGAAAATAGTACGAAATAAGTCAGGCCCACCATTCTCTCTCCAACTCTACCCTCCCTTTCTCTGACGGCCCACATCTCTCCTCCCCAAATCACAAACTCCATCATACCAGATAGGAGAGCTGGGTACAAAAAGTGTTAAAAAAAAATTAGTTGTGACTGAAAATGTTGTCTTTCCTAAATTCTATATCATAAAACATACTGATTCTTTAAGTAAATTTGTAAACACTTATACTGCCATTATCTGAATGAGGAGTGCTAACAGACTGCACACCCATTTAATATAATTTTTGCTAAATTAATTGCTTAAAATTATTTCTAGAAGTAGAATCATTTTCCCCAAATGAAATATCATATAAACACTAATACATGAAAGACAGAAAAAAAGGGGTACAATATATAAATAAATTTTACATATTTTTAATATTTAATCAAATGAGACCAATGAGGTTGTTCAATTTACCCAAAGAATTTAAACAGGCATAGCGATGGAAGTTGAACTGCTTTATCAGCCTTTGGGGTCAAGAAAGCCCTCACTCAGAAAATAAGTAATAGTCACTTCTAAACTCTCACGTACGCAAACATGTATAAACTTAAATTTTCGAAAGAACATTATAGAGCTAAAAACTCCGATTAATAGTCTCTTGAAGTTCCAATACACATACAGAAATGGCAGAAGATTTTTATCTGAAGTCCAGGGACTGATATCGAGCAGTAAAAGTTAACACATATGCAATACGTTAACTACTTGAGTTAGTGGTTTTCAAATGTGTGTGTCGTCATTTAGCATATGATTTTAAAAACATGTAGGGTTTAAAAACAGGTAAATGTGTACTTCTAAAGTTTAAGTCAGACCTGAAAGATGTACGTTAGATGTGATGTGTAAGAAAACATTTGTTTGTTTTTTTAAGGGAAGAAACGAGCAACATTTGTGAGGAAAAAATTCAGAAAGCAATTTCAAGGCTCCATAAGTGTTATCTTTATAGCTTAATTTCAGCTTCTTAATGTAACTTAAATGTGGAGTTTAAAGAGAAACTAATGTACTGGAGAAAATCTTTCAAAACATATCAGCATGTTTCAGTGTGAATAAATTTGCATTGCACATTATTTTTCATAATGTTTCCTCACAGAAAATTATCAAAGCAACTTAGTTTAAACATGGACTTCTTTCCCTGTCAGCTCTTCTTTTTTTTTTTTTTTAAAGATTTTATTTATTTATGCGACAGAGATAGAGACAGCCAGCGAGAGAGGGAACATAAGCAGGGGGAGTGGGAGAGGAAGAAGCAGGCTTACGGCGGAGGAGCCTGATATGGGGCTTGATCCCACAACGCTGGGATCATGCCCTGAGCCGAAGGCAGATGCTTAACCACGGTGCCACCCAGGCACCCAAGCTCTTCTTTTTGATGCTATTCAAGTATATTGCAAGAAAAATAGGATAGGCCTTAAATTTGCTGGGTCCCAGGGCAAAAGTGCAAATAGAAACGCACGTGGCAAATTTATAAAAACTTACAATTTACAAATTAAGCTAATGCAGTGTTTATTAAAACTTTTCAGTCTCCCATCTTGACAAACATACCCCCAAAACCCCTGAATGCAAATGAAAACCACAATGAGATACCATTTTACCCCTAGTAGGATGGCTATTATAAAAACACTAGAAAATAACAAATGTTCTCAAGAATGTGGAGGAATCAGAACCCTTACTGATTGTTGGTGAGAATGTACAATTGTGCCGATACTACAGAAAACAAAATTATACAGAGCTACCATACAACACAGCAAACCCACTTCTGGGTATATACCTCAAATAACTGAAATCAGAGACTGTAACAGGTATTTGTATACCTCTGTTCAGAGCAGCATTAGTTACAATAGCCAAAAGGTGGAAGAAACCCAAATGTTCATCAACGGAGGGATGGATAAACAAAGTGTGTTATAGACACATAGTGGAATATTATTCAGCCTTAAAAACAAAGGAAATCCTGATACATGCTGTGACACAGATGAACCTTGAAGACATTATGTTATGGTAAGTGAAATAAGCCAGTCATAAAGGGCCCAATATTGTATGATTCCCTTTATATGAGGTGAGGTATCTAGAGTATTCAACTTCACAGAGACAGAAAGAATGGTGTTTTCGAGAGACTGGAGGGAGGTGGGGAAAGGAACTTAATTCTTTAATGGGTACAGGATTTCATTTTGGGAATATGAAAGTTCAGGAGGTGGATGCTGGTGATGGATGCACAATGACGTAAATGTGCTTAATGCCAGGGGCTGTACATTTAAAGATGGTTAAAATGTTAAATTTTATTTTATGCTTATTTTTTTTAAGATTTTTTGTTTATTTATTTGACAGAGATAGAGATTACAAGCAGGGGGAGCTGCAGGTGCAAGGAGAGGGAGAAGATTCCCCACTGAGCAGGGAGCTCAATCCTAGGACCCTGGGATCATGACAAGAGCCAAAGGCAGTTGCTTAACCGACTGAGCCACCCAGGTGCCCCTATGTTATGCATATCCTTCCCCCAACCCGCACAGAAACGATGAGGAGGGCAGGCTTGAATTTAGAATCTTGATCTCCTTGGTGCTCCATGTTTGGGCCCACAGCCAGCACTCCCTCTTTTCCTGTCCCCAGCTCCATTCAAGAGAAGAGGTGTGGGTTTTGCCCTAGATGGCCTAAATTTCTTGTCTGTGACTGACCTGCAAATGGCTCCCAGCCCTGCTAGACATGAGTCTTTAAGAAAATCCAAGATAAGGTTAGAAAGATATTCCAGGCAGAGGAAACATAACATGCAAAGTTATAGAGCTATCCTTTAAATCAACCAACAAAACAGGTCTATACGTATTTAAGATTTTTCTGTATACCACGGAGGGCACTTTTTAAAAAAGACTATCCCTTTCCCTTTTTAAAATAAAAGAATATGTTCATTCTAGCTGTCCTAGGCAGGATGTGTGGTTATTCTGTTTTACAGCCACCACTATTGGAGCAGCGCTCAGGGAGACTGAACAAAGAGAGATCTGGTTTCTTTCACGCAGCGTAATGTTTTTGAGGTTCCGCCATGTTGCAGCATGTATTAGCAGGCTGCTCCATTGTATTGAGGAGTGTATTCCTTCATATGGATATATCATATTTGTGCATGTGTTTATCCAGGTGATGGGCATTTGGGTTGTTTCCAATTTTAGGCCATTATGAATAATCCTGCTATGGAACATTCCTGTACAAGTCTTTGTGTGTTTTCATTTCTCTTGACTACCCAATTCCTAGGATTGGATTTGCTGAGTCATAGGGTAATTTCATATTTACTTTTTTAAGAAACTGCCAAACTTTTCCAAAGTAGCTGAACCATTTTACATTCCCACTAGCAGTGTTATCAAGGTCGCAGTTTCTCTATATCATCATCAATACTTGGTATTGTCTGTCTTTTTTATTATAACTATTCTAGTAGGAGAGAACTGGTATCACATTATAGTTTTAATCTGCATTTCCTTAGTGATGGATGACATATTAAGCGACTTTTCATGTGCTTCTTAGCCATTTCTATGTCTTTGGTAAAATGCCTACTCAGACTTTTGCTCTTTCTAAAATATGGGTGGTCTTATTATTGGTTGTAAGAGTTCTTAATATTCAAGTTTGATTGTAAAGAGTAAAACCTACCAGACAAACTGAGTGAGGGTTCAGTTTAATAGCAGTGTATAGACATTATGAAAAGGTTCATAATGATAAAAATGTAATGACAATAAAAGCGTAACACAAATAAACATATTTTCTGCTCATATAAATTTTTATATACTTATGCAATGATAAATTTTTTACTCTTTAATTTTTAAAAATCCTATGCAGTGGAGGTTGTAAAGGACTATGCACTCGTTGCACTCCATCAAGGAATACTAGCATCGTCAAAAGAGCAATGAAAAGTTGATGACTTTTATTAACCACTAAGGTGACTTCCAGAAAAAAATGAAGACTATCTAGATAGGGCTAGATCTCAAGACGGAGACTCTTGAGGGTAAAAGGCGTGGGGTAGGGAGTATATGGTTATAGAGTTCTCTCCTAACTTCCTTGATAGTTAAGCCTTAGAAGTGGGGTGAAGAGTGGGGGTGTGAACCATTTCTCCTGCTGCTTCACCCTCTTTACCACAGTCCAAGGGGGAAGATGATTGGAGAAAGGTGCCTGTGGGGGATGTGGGAAGGGTTTTCACTTAATCTCTAGTCTAGCGTTCCAACTGAGGAGTTTTTCCCAAGGGAGAAAAGGCAGTGAACTAGAGTCACTCTACTAGGAACTATAGTCACTTGGAGAAGCAAGTTCAAGTAAGTACACACAATGTGAGAGATCCGGGATCTGCTGTATTTGGACACAATTCCTAAGGAAATTTGAGGGCAGGAAAGAAATGTGTCAAACTGAAAGAGTAAGCAAACTCAGACTAATGATAGATTTGCCCAAATGGAGGAGAACTAATAGCCAGTATATCAATGGCACAGAATTTTTTAAATGAGCAAGTTGAAGCTGTTGGAATATGAGAGTTTCAGTATCAGGTTACTTAAGGAAATAATTTAAGTGGACAAAGCCTCCAAAAGGCTGAGATCTAGAAGGGAGTTCTAGATTGCAGGGGGAGAGATCTAGAAGGGAGTTCTAGATTGCAGGGGGACGAGGCACAAGGGGAAAATGAATATTATCCACTTCAGAAAGGGAATTTTCTGCCTTCCGAGAAAAGAGGTGAGCCTCTCAGAAAGCATCTCGGAGGAAACAAGGGGCTGGCTGGGAGGGGCCTCAAGGCAGAAACTACTGCGATTATGACCCACACCTCCTTAAATGTATCACTCCTGAATAATGTGTCTTGGAAAAGCTGGAATACAAAAGTAAAACATTACGTCTGGCTATAGTGCAGTTTTACCATTAAAAAGCTACCGTGAATACATGTACAGATGCTACAGTGTTATCTATGTAAAGCTGCTATCTCCAAATGCTAATAATACACAGAAATCTTTATTACTTTATTCCAAATTCAGTCCCACTCAGTGTGATACTTGGACGGAATATGGAGCTATCAATGAGGGGTGGAGTGTTGATAGGGTGTGAAGATGGCATCTTGATAAAAATTAAAGAATACATTTGAACTTACTTAAATTGTAAGACCTTTTTCACAGGTATGATGCTCTCAAGCTGTTTCTGTCACACCGCAGAGACTGAAGCATATAAATAAGAAATGCTTCAAATGTACTGGATTTTAAAAGGCTTTCTTCATCTTGTGATACATCAATAAATCTTTAATAGTTAGAAAAAACATTTTGACTTTTACAATTGAAGCAGTTCCTTAAAGATCCAGATATATTTGCGAGAGTCATGCAAGAAAACACCAACTGATAGTTTATCTATCTCTCTCACTCCCTCCTCGTTTTTTCTACTCCACAAGCCATCTTCATGTACTGCACAGTAATCCATTACAATATGTTCCAACATCTGCCTCCCCATATGATGTATGACCTATTCGATTGACCCTTTTTATGCCGTTCCAGACTTTCTGCTCATGACTGTGGGAGGAAGAACGCTCTGCATCTATTCCTGAGGTCACTAACCAGTAAATACATCTCCATTTGGCAAGGTAAAGGGAACACTGGCTGGAAAGCTCTGCAAATCTTTTATATATCAGTGATTATACTTATAGCTTTAATTAGTTTAATTTATGGGGAAAAAAAAGCCCTGGTGAAATTCCTCTCAAAGTAACAGTAAGAAAAGAATGCTTGTTTAGCAGGGGAAAAAATTCTGTTTTCTGTTGTTACCCAATATTTTTATTTAATATAGGGAAGCTGAGTATTATCAGGAAGATTTTTAAAGCAATCACTTATCTTTGACTAAGTTCAAAATTGTGAAATCATTGTTCATTTTATCCCAATAGATTGGGGGTGGTATGTAATAATAACCAAGACGTTAAAAATAGTGAACATTTTTAACTCAATAAAAAGAGAAATTGAGTGTTAAGTCATATTAAATCAGACTATATATTAGTTTGTATATTACAGAAAAAAAAAAAAAGAAAAGAAAAACATCCAGATTGCATACTTGCTGGAAGCTTGAAAATTCTTGGCGCATATGGGAAGAGGCAGTGCAGGAGCCATGATTTTTCTCAGTGACTATGAAGTGCCACTCACTTTGCTAGAAGTCTGCATGCTATTTCAGGGATCACCATAATAAGTCTGTGTGTTCAGTGGGGGTGGTTCGATAACTAGACAAAGATTAAACAACTAGTAGTTTCAGAAGTCTGGGTATCCCTTAAAGTTTTCCTTTCTACTATGTGCCATATAAACTTACCATATGGGGGTAACAATGTTACTACTAAAAACACTTTCCAAACTTAACATTTATGGGATGAATTCTCTCTATCGCAGTGGGATTCCCCTACCTGATGGCCAGTGGAAGCGGGGATTTTCCCTAAATTCTGAGCCAACGATAGTTGACAAGCCCAGGGCTTAAAAGGCTTCAAGAGTCAAAGACTCTTGAGTCACTCATGACAGAACTCTCCTCTCCTTGAAGAAAGCACAGCCATTTAAATTTTTTTTTTCTTTATGGGGTGCCTGGGTGGCGCAGTCCTTAAGCGTCTGCCTTCGGCCCAGGGCGTGATCCCAGTGTTCTGGGATCGAGCCCCACATCAGGCTCCTCTGCTAGGAGCCTGCTTCTTCCTCTCCCACTCCCCCTGCTTGTGTTCCCTCTCTCGCTGGCTGTCTCTGTCAAATAAATAAATAAATAAATAAGTAAATAAATAAATAAAGGTTTTTTTCCTTTAGTTGTTTTGTTTTACTGCTGATACTAATAGACAACACATTTGATGGGTTAAAATTACAAAGACTTCTTCCCATGGATTTCACCCTTAGTTTTTCCTTCATTTTTCTTCTGTAAACTTTCATGATTGGGAAAATATTAGATATTATATTAGTGTTGGTTATTTAGGTACAGAAAGTAAATTAGTCTACATTTTTAGAGAAATCTGGACACAAAATGATAATAGCAGCAAAGAAAATCATAATACTTAAAATGTATAGAATTCTTACTAAGTGCCAGGACCATGCTGTCTCTCTCTGAAACTTAGGAAACAGATACTATTCTAAAGTAAAAGTCATTTGTCCAAAGGCACATAGTAAGAAGCAAAGAATAGATTAGAATCCAAGTCTTTTTACAGAGCTTGTAACTCTTAACCAATGCCTTGGGAGCATCTTTCCTGGTCATTTAAATATGGTAGTGGGCTCTGGGGTTTTGGGGCAAAGAGCTGGACAAGCCCAGGGAGGGTGATTCTAACAGTACTGCTGACAAAGCCTGGGCATTTATGATTAGAACTATATGACCACCACTATAGTGCAGGAAGGACATGAGAAGTATCCAAGAGGATATTTTTCCTAGCAATTTCATCTCCTTTTTCTTGGCCACTGCCAGTAAAAAATGTTTCAGTTTGGTTTACTTCTCAATTCATGGTGTTGGAAGAGCACGTAAGAGAGAGCTATGACATGGTCAGACAGACTGGGAAGCCTTCTCTACAAATATGATTACTGGGAGGTCAGAAGGATGAAATGATGCAACTATGTACACGGAGTAGGAAAAAGTGCTAGCAGAACAACCTAGCGGTAGGAGGGAACAGGACAAGTGTAGGGTATTGGAAGGAGGCCAGTGAGGCTCCAGCGTGGTGGCAGAGATGTTCAAAAAGGTAGATGAGGAGCCGTTAACAGTTTAAGAAGAGGAATGACATAATTAGATTTGCATTGCCACAAGATTAGTCTAGCTGTAATATGGAGACTTGACTGGAAGCGTTCGGTTCACCGACACTCCCCTTTTAATGGAATAAGATTAACACAATCATTTTTTTCCATGATTTAAAATTGATTCAAAATCAGTTATAGAATAAATCTGGATATATAATTTTCAACATTCTGAGTCTCAACCTTATTTCAATATTTACTCTTTCTTGTATAATTTACACTAATAGTTCAATCATATTAACAAACTTTATATTTTGCTTCAATTCATAGTCACTAACATTACTTCTTTTGGATCATTTAAAAAAGAACAAGAAAAATATATTAAAAATGAGCCATTTGCAGTACCTAAGCCACACATTACTCTTAAATCAATTAAAATAACAGAAACACACTGCATTTACAATGTGTCTTGAATCATGACAGACTTCCCTTTCAATTGCATGGGACATACTTCTCATACCATCAAAGTAGTCCAGAGAAATAATCAACAATTGTAACTTCTCCTTTCCTGTCTTAAATTGATTGATTCATTCAATATTTATTTATCGAGCACCTGTATCTTACCAAGCATTGTTCTAGACACTTAGAACACATTAGTGAACTGAGATCTCTACCTTAATGATAGCATTTTAAATGTTTCCCCCTCAAAAGGCTTGCAAGTATTTAATCTTTCGTTTTGTCTATCTAGTACTTGTCTGATATTTCCCCATATGACATGATCTATTACTTGTGGTTATTGTGATTGGGAATTTATATATTCATTACTCTTCATATTTATAAATGAGTATTGTTTTTGAAAGAAGTCATTCTTGAAGGTGCATGATTGAGTGATACATACTTACAGCATGGATACACCTTGAAAACATGCTAAGTGAAATAAACCAGACACAAAAGGAAAATATTGTATGATTTCACTTATATAAACGGGCAAATTCACGGAGACGGAAAGTATAATAGAAGGTTAATAAAAAGTGTAATAGAGTTACCAGGGGCTGAGGGAAGGGAGAATGGCAAGTTATTATTTCAGGGTTACAGAGTTTCCATTTGGGATGATTAAGAGCAACGGAAATAAATGGTGGTGATTGTTACATAACATTCTGAAGGGATTTAATGCTATCAAATTCTACACTTAAAAATGGTTAAAATTATAAATTTTATTATTATGCATATTTTACCACAAAAGTGGAATGATTAAGAGGGTGCTAGAAAGAAAAAAAAAAAAACAAACACTGTTTTCCTGTCCCGCATTAAGCTTTATTTCTTTAAAACAATTTTTTCTAATTTATTCCCATGTGTTGGTTCATTTTGTACTTTCACTCAAGAGAACATATTTAAAGGGGAAAGGAGTAATGGTATTTTAAAGTAAAAGAAGGTTGGAAATACTAGATTCTTTAAAAAAATTACTAAAAATCATCCTAGGCTTTGGAAACAAATACAAATAAAAGAAAGAAGAGGATGTTCTAAATCAACCCAATTCAGTAATGTCCCTTTCAGGTTAATG
Organism: Ailuropoda melanoleuca; assembly: GCF_002007445.2. NCBI lineage: Eukaryota > Metazoa > Chordata > Mammalia > Carnivora > Ursidae > Ailuropoda > Ailuropoda melanoleuca. The sequence goes on from NC_048233.1 coordinate 21,584,228, forward strand.
GTCGCTCTGAAACAGAAGCTACAAGATCATGTCAACCCTTCACTGACTTTGCAAAAAAGCACAGCATTTGCCAGTTCTACTGTAGAAGGTAGTTCTTTCTTCACTTCCCCCTCCCACTCCAAAGCTAGCTTCTTTTTCATATTCAGATGACTGTTTATGAGCTCAATCCTGTTTTAACTGTCACTCTTTACATCAAGGAAAGATAGATGGGACACACCAACCCCAACCTAAATGACCTTTGGATGTGACAAGAGTTTTAGGTCAGCCTTGCTAAATGGAGGCCTTGGTGTATCGAGACATGCCTTGGGGTGAAATTTACAGTGAATTTATTATCTCCCAATGCCCTTTGGACTGCTTCCCACCATCAAACACTATGGCAGCACTTGGAACAGGAAGAAATACATTAACTGGAATCTGATCGTTTTAAAAGGTTACAGCTGCCCAAATATAATTTAATTTCATACTTGCCCTTTGAGGGTTTGGTGTATATTTTCATTTTATGACTGCAAATGATAAAGCTCTTAAGATTCCAGGCAATAAAAAGAGAAAAAAAAAGTATTTTAAGGGTTAGAAGTCTATTCAGTTCATACTCAATGAGTGAAGTGACAAATTAGCTTTTTTTAAAAAATCTAACATTTCTCTTTTTTATTTGGACCATCTCTTATTCCTCTTCTGATCCTATACTTCTATGTTTGGTTGAAATTAGTATGTGAACACTGACCTCAGATCTCAGCCAGTGAGAAAATAAAAAGGGTGATAAAGAAAAAATGAAGATAAAGTCAACCTGATTTAAAGCGAAAATACTTTAGGATAGGGGATACATTTTTCAGTAGTGTTCCCTCTCATATGATTGGGAAAATTTACCCATCAGAGTATATCAACATGAAATCGATTTACCATTGATCATGTACTTTTGTAGTATGTCACATTTCCACAAACTCTAACAAAAGGTTCACAAAATCCTCTATGAATGCCACACCACAGCCTCATTAGCTTAATTAGTAATATTGTTACTTTTATTATTAACAGAAAGTACGTTATGTATGGTGTTATTAATTCAATGGAATTAATCAGAAAAAAAATCAGAAGCCAAGATCAGATAAAATTACCCACAGTTTAATATTTTAGCCATTAAAACTGAATGAGCAACAAAAACCAACTTTTGTTCTTTCCCTTTAACTTGATACTTTACCAGACTTCTCAGTTCTTTAAATATCAATCCAATAGAGTTTGAGGCAACATAGTATTTTGGATTCACTACTATGAGTAAGAAAAGCCACATAGTGAAACTTTTAGTCCATATGAACCAAATACAACTTAAAGTTGTGTCCGTGTGCCCGTGTGAATGTGTATGAACACGTGTGCACACATACGCATCCTTTTGTCATTTTTCAGTTTAGTCAATATATATTTCTTGGAAGATACTGAGCTAGTTCCTCTGAAGTTTATGCTTTAAACAAATATTTTAGTTTTTTAAGAGGGTTTTCCTAACACAAGGAATAAAGAAACATAAAGAATCAGCATTTAAGTATTGTAAAACTTAAACATAATTACATATATAATTATAAATACTAATGCATCTGTATTAGCAAATTCATTTCATGTTGGCATATCACTGTTTTCAAAGCATTCTGCACAGTACTTAAGCTGCATAACAATTCTAGTGGTCAGATATTACTATCCCTGTTTATAGATTGTGAAAATGTAGCCTAGCATAGTTAAGGAACCTGCCTTAAGTAGCAAATCTAGTAGTTACTGAGACTCAAATGCCCTGGATAGTAATGGGTAATGGGACTTACTCTTTCATTTATTCAGTTACTTATCCCTCTTTCAATCAACAAATATTAATTAAAGGCTCACCTAAGGTGAGATTTTCCAGGAATCAATTCCCAGTTCTTTTAAAAAGGATCTTATTGGGGCGCCTGGGTGGCACAGCGGTTAAGCGTCTGCCTTCGGCTCAGGGCGTGATCCCGGCGTTATGGGATCGAGCCCCACATCAGGCTCCTCCACTATGAGCCTGCTTCTTCCTCTCCCACTCCCCCTGCTTGTGTTCCCTCTCTCACTGGCTGTCTCTATCTCTGTTGAATAAATAAATAAAATCTTTAAAAAAAAAATAAAAAAAAAATAAAAAGGATCTTATTCTCATTTCTCTAAGGAAGTTATAGAAATGGCCAGTAAGCACATAAAAACATGCTCAGTATTTCAATTATTAGGGAAATGCAAACCAAAGCCACAATGTGGTTATCGCTTAATACCCATTTATATGGCAATTATCAGAATGAAACAAAACAAAACAGCAAAAACCACAAGAAAATGACAAATGATGGTGAGGATGTGGAGAAACTGGAACCCTCGTTCATTGCTGGTAGAAATGTAAAATGATGTAGTCTCAGAGGAAAACATGGCAGTTCCTCAAAAAATTAAACCTAAAATTACCATAATCCAGCAATCCTACTTCTGGGTATACACCCAAAATACTTACTTGAAAGCAGGGACTGGGACAGATATTTGCATATCCATGTTCCTAGGAGCATTATTTACAATAGCAAAAGGTGAAAACAACCCAAATATCTACCAGTGGATGAATGGGTAAACAACAGATGGCATATACAAGCAATAGAATATTATTCAACCTTAAAAGGAAAGAAAATTCTGACACATGATGAACCGTGAAATTTTATACTGAATGAATAAACCAGACACAAAAGACCAAACACTGTGTGATTCTCCTTATACGAGGTACCTCAAATGGATAATTCATAGAGAGAGAAAGTAGAATGGCAGTTACCAGAGATTGTCTGAGGCGGGTGGTGAAAAAGTCAGGAGTTCTTGCTTAATGGGTATGAAATTTCAATTTAAGATGATGAAAAAGTTGTACTGGGGTCGTACAACAATATGAATGTGTACTTTATGCCACTGAATTGTATGCTAGCAAATGCTTAAAATGGTAAAGTTTATGTTATGTACACTTTACCAAAATAAAAAGTAAATCCATGGAAAGTTAACAAAAATTAGCAAAGTTTGGGTCACAGTCAAAATTTTAAAAAATAAAATTAAGAGCAGAAATTACACACTGAAGTCTTTACTCCAACAAAATCAGATGAGAACTTAACATAAAAAGAAAACCAAATGAACAAAACATAAACAAAGAAATGCTGGAATTAAGGACAGCAGACAGAGCTGAAAGCCATGTTAAAATAGGGGGCCTGAGAGCACGCCTACTGAACTGTAAGATAGCTCGTTCGCTTCCACTGTCCCATCAACCAGGCTTCGACTGCCTAGGCAGTCGATGACAGAACTCCTTTCTGAGGTAGCCAAAAAGATCAAGGGAATTTGTGGAGTAATGAAGCTGTCTTGTTTCTTGACTGTGGTGGCGGTGGTTGAAACTTACAGAATTGTGCATCTAAAACACAATCAATTGTACTGGATGTTAATTTTAGAAATAAAAAAAAAAAGATACCATCTGAAAATGAAAAGGACCTTATTCAACAACTTTGACTTATAATTCTAAACCATTTGGGCCTTCTTTCCCAAGAAAGAATCAGGAAAAGTGGGAATTTGCTAGCACTGTAGATTATAATTATTTTTTTTCAAAAAACATTTCAAAATTCAGACCTGATCTTCTGTATCTCTAATGTCTCCATATGGGTATAAAAAATGAATTACAAATGGTTTGAGCATGCAGGAGAGCAGCTAGCCAGGGGTTACCACCCACTGTCTGAGATAATAGGAGTATAAAGGACCGATAGTAGACTATTAAGTAAACAAGGTGAAAAGCAATTCTTTCCATTTCAGCTGATGCTAAGAAACCAGTTGTGCTGTACTTTCTTAGTATAAAAATAATGAGCAGTCATCTACATGTTTCCTATCCAAGAGAACTCACACTTCTTTCTCAATCTATGAAGCACAGTTTGAAAACATAACAATTCTAATGGGAGAGTAGAGTGAAAATAGGACTGTTTCAACTGTTGATGCTCTGGTCTAAATGGAAGCCTCTACCATTGACATATTTAGCTTTATGAATAGAGAAGATGAGTTAGGCTAGGATCTCCTACAATCATATAGAATATTATGAAATCTACATAGACTGAAAGAACAAAGGCCCAGATATATTGTCCTTTGATAGTTTCCATCCTTGCCATTTGAGTATTCCTAATTCTAATTTCTGACTCATCAGCTCATATCTGTATTACTCCTTTGTTTAGCCAACAAGCAAATACTTCCAAAAAAGATAGTTCTTCCATTTTTTCCACTGTCATGGGGGAATAACAAGGTAGTTAGAGGCTCAGATCTTGATAAATGAGAGAGAGGAGAAAAGACATGAAGGAAACAGAAGAGGGGAAGGAAGAGGTAGAGAAGGGTTAACAGAAGAGGATAGCTAAGAACGTAAAGAGGAAAAGTTAAATGAAGAAAGAGAAAAAAAAAGACATAAAAGTAAAAACAAAGAGAAAGATTTCCAAGAAATAGGAACAGAAAGGTCAATTTTTAGAACTAGGTTCCTATTTTAAAAGCTTTAGCAGCCCCCTAAGTACAACAAGTTGGTAGTGTCCAAACACTGGCTGTGTCACTGAAGATGACAGCATTCTGATTACTGCTAAGAAGTTATTTTATTTGAAATTTTTACTTATTTATTTCTGGATAGCTCTTCTTTTCTTGTGTGTAAGTATGATATTAGGTTGTCTGTTGGGGAATCTAGCACTGGTCTGACCTGCTCATCTTTCTTCTCATCCCATGGAGCTGTCATGGGAATAATTAAAAACTTTCTTGCCTAATTGGATCTTCAGAGCCAGCTTGGCTATTTTCAAGTTTCTAAAGCGTTTCTTTTGAATGCCTCAGATCAATAATTGCCTCATTACCCTTCTCTCATGTTTTCCTTGACAGCACATGAATAAATAGGTCCATGAATCAGAGAAGCCCACTTGTAAGCTGCAAAGGCTCCTTCTGGGGATTTCTGGGGCTCTTGGTCACTTTCACTATGGGCTTCTGTTGCTCCATTTTTTCCCTTCCTCCATTATATAAAGATGGGTAGGACAGCTAGAGGAAGGACATGCATTTTACAAATAAGAAAACTTGAGTCATGAGCAGATTAAACGACTTGAGACCAGACTCCTACATCACTTCAAAGCGAGGTTGTCACTAGCACCCTCATTTGTTGAGCAACTTGGGAGGTTAGGAGGACCATGATAGTTAGCTGCCTTTATTATACCCTATTTATTTTTATGCCCTACCTATCCATGTTGTAAAACTCTCCCCATTAAAATAAACTCTACAATTTTACAGTAGCCCGTGGCTTTTCCTTCAAAGGGAAAAGCTTGTCCCTTTCCCAAACGATTGTCAATACTGAAGAGCTCTAGAAATTCATATGGAATGAAAAGAAATAGAGAGATTCTATTTTTAGGAAGAATTTGAAACATAGGTTTCTTGTAGTCTTACATGTAAAGATTTTTATATTGCAAACATATTTTATTTTCATAAAGACATTCTGCTTGCATTAAATACTTGAATAAAGATGGATTTCTCCAATCACCATAACTCCTTTATACTATTAGACATAATTGCTCTATCTCAGAAAATTACTTGCTAACTTGAATTACCAAACAACTTGTTAGGCTCGTTTCTGAAAATGGGAAATACTTGAACTGAGGAGATAATGATGAGGATGCTAGCAGCCAATGAGGGCTGAATGCTTATGCTATGCGAAACATTTTGTATGCAGTATTTCATTTAATCCTCACGACACCTTTATCATCTAGGAACACTATTATCAAATTTCACATGTGAGGGAACTAAGACTAAGAGGTATTTAGTAACTTGACCAAAGACACACACAAACAGGATCTCATTATGGAACCAAAGCCCGTAAGACACTATACTATATATGCCATTTACATACTATTTATAAGATTTGATTATTTAAAAATATTTAAATAAAATTTGGGGAACATGTTTTACAGAAAGGAGGGGAAAAAAGCTTAAGTCATTAAGTCACCTAACTAGTTATATGCCAGCATACCAGTATGTAACCAAATGGTTACAATGCAAAGATTGAATCTATGACAAGATATTGTATGCTTTCATACTATATTTGATGCTAGCTTGTATCTAAGGTGACACCGAAACATCCAAACTTAAAATTGCTGTGGAAGGAAACCAGATATAAGATGAATCAAATGAAGAAGGAATAAAAATGGAGAACATGTAAGGGCCTTAGCTTTTCTTTATTGTTCAGTGAAATGTCTTGGCATAACTTCTGTATGTTAACCAAATATGTTAACCATACTATTTCTAATAACTTAAGATTCCTTCAAAACTAAAGAACTAAATTTAGAGGGAAACTAGTCAAATGAAAAATATTTGAAGAAGCTGAAGTTGTGGGGCACAGTATAAACCTCTAATGGAAGCTTGTTATCTTAAAGTAACTACTATGGACGATGGATAATATTTGCTATAGCTCTGCCTCATTCCTAAAAAGAAGTAACTGCAATTTTCACTATCAGTATTACTTTTGTCATTCTATGCCAAAGAAGTTCTAATAATGGGAAAAGCAAGAGAACACTGTTGTAATTTTCATGTTGGAGGCATTAATTATGCTGGCGCAATGCTCATTGTAGCAAATCATTTGGGAGCATACTTTGAATCTGTTCCTCCATTTCTGCCTGTCTACTTCCTATATCCAAGAAGTGGCTGGGTAAGAAAAAAAGAGTATGACATTAAGGAAAAGGTCAGGATTAAGAAATATGAAATAATTAAGGGTTCATTTCCCTACCCCCCTTTCTCTCATGCCTTCAGTTTGGCAGGACAATATTGAGAAGCTTCCACAGGAAACAGCAAATTTGAAATCTACGGGACTGGCTTAAGTTTTTCATCTGAAGGAACCGAATAGGGCTCTATTTTCAAGTCTCCTGAAGACACTTGCCAACCAAACACAGCTCGAAATTGTAATGTGGTTTTTCTCCTTGGTCTCTCTCTCAGAACAGTTCTTTCATGACTACAAAATCTTATCTGCATGATTACATAATCATCTTTGAATACTATCTTTCTTCTAAGAAGCAAATAAAATATCAACAAGACTTGTGATGTAAACAATCTCACTTTGAACCTTCTATGAACAAATAGATAGGAAACAGCATGCTTCTCTGTTGTTTTGTTTTCTGAATTCCTTGATCTTTCAATAGCTTTTCACAAAAGAATTAATTCACAGAGCACAATCACTGAACTCAGCAAAATGAAAGCAATTCAGAAGGTTGCCATTGTTACTAATATGCAAATCCTACCCATTGTTTTATTCATCCTTAATTTAATAGTCTAAAAGCAAAACTAGAAATTTTTCTCCCCTCTTTTATACAAAACAACTTAAAAATAATATATATGAATATATGAGTTTATTTTTAGGAAAACCATGGTAAAATAGGAAGAAGCTAGATTTAGCTTTCAGTTGCTAGGATTCCAGGTGGTACGCTTCTATAATACCGGATTTAGCCAGGTCATCACTTAGACTCTAAATTGCCTCATCAATAAAATTAAAGAGTTGGGCTATAAGAATGGTTTTAAAATTTTGTTTTAGCAGCAGGGTCTTTCATTCAAACAGTCTTAGCCAGTATAACTTGATCCATAAAACAAATAAAAATGAATGGTACCATTTGGGGTGCTTGGAGCCACTTGGACTCCTGTGAATAGTTTGAAATAACTGTTTTCAATGAATGGTCTCTGAGGTCCTTTCCATTTCAACTATACTTGATAGGACAGGAGGTTTTGTGGCTTTCTTCAAGTTCTATTCCACTTTCACACTCCATTCATTCTTTTAAATTTCAAGCTCCTCTATAATCCATTAAGGATTCCTAACTGACTCATCTTTGCATTCCTTATGATGCTTAGCTTAAGCGCTTACGAAGAATAAATATTTGCTGAGTAAATAAAATTTCCAGGATACTAGGGCTTATAAAAATAATTTGCTTCCACATTCAAGTTTGAAACCATAGGAATTATTTCCTTAAAGGAAGTCATGAAAAGTTCGTAAATTTTTTTCAGATTTATATGAGAAATAGTTTAGTATCTATAGACAACAGAGGAGTAAAATAAGAGTATATATTCTGCTAACATATGTAGAAAAAGAGTAAGCTTTGAAGGGTGATATCTGAACATCTTTTTTATATTATTTATTTTAAAATGCATATTACATTAAAGGCATCTATGTAAATAACTATTTTAAATTTTATAAGGTATTTATTTAGAATAGTTCTGTGTGGCTCATAGAGACAATTCATTTGCATTAGACCTATGGAAAAAGAGGACTCAACAAGAGGCATTATTTTTATTTTGTAGATATAAATATTGAGATAAAGAGTGAGCAATAGCGAAATATAGAACATTTTATCCGAGGAACTTCTCATATTTTGGGGGAATAAGTAAACTCATTGCTTTCTATAGAGTCTTGTGATGGGTCTTAAAATTACACCACACAGGGGAATACAATTATTTCCTCATAAATAAGGTGATAAGCCTCAATTTTACTAACTTTCTTTACCTGCTGCCCTGCAAAGTAAATCCAGATAAGAGAAGTCTGCCAAGTCCTAATTTGAGAGACTGCTTTTTACAAAGAAGTAGTTTTAATATCAGTTAATAACACTTATTAAACTAATAATACCAAGCATTTATTATTACCTAGCACATAATATTTGATAAATGGTAATTGATACTTTTATTGCTCTAAGCACTTTATGTATATTATCTCATTTAATCCTTACAATAAGATATCATTTATGCCCACATTATACAGACAAAAAATTCAGGGATGGAGATGTTAGGTAGCTTGACCAAAGTCATAGAGCTGGTGAATAGCAGAACTGTGGATCTTGAAGGCACAGACGGTTGCAGATGCCACACGTTTAACCATTACATTATAATGCCTCTCACATAGAAATAGTGCCTCTTAAAACATTAATCTAAGGATAATGCCTTAATATAATAAAAATTTTTGCTTTAGTCTTTATGTTTTCTAATTATTCCCTGCTGAGAGACTAAATTTTTCTGTATATAATTAATTAACTACAAAGACTTTTGCCCTATGTTTACCAGTTGTATGTAATGTAATTTACATGTTCCAGTCGCATGCTCTGAGACTTAGGCATGCAAATAATGGGATAATATTCAACAGTTTTCTAGTACCAACACTTGTTCCTCTTAGGGGCATCTGTCTTCATTTGGGTTCTTTAGGTTCAAGATTCCTTTTTCTTTCTTTCTTTCTTTCTTTCTTTCTTTCTTTCTTTCTTTCTACCTTTCTTTCTTCCTTTCTTTCTTCTTTCTTTCCTTCTTTCTTCTTCTTTCTTTCTTTCTTTCTTTCTTTTTTTAAAGATTTTATTTATTTCTTTGAGAGAGAGAGAGAGCATGAGCATAGGGGCAAAGGGAGAAGGAGAAGCAGGCTCCCCGCTGAGCAGGGAGCCTGATGCAGGACTCAATCCCAGGAGCCTGGGATCATCACCTAAGCCGAAGGCAGATGCTTACCTGACTGAGTCACTCAGGTGCCCCTAGGTTCAAGATTCTTATTGGTCCTTTAAAGATAGAAACTTTAACTTATGTGAAATCTTACTACTAAAGTTGAATTTGTCTCCATGAAACCTTCCTTGAATAAATTAAAGGACACTAGTAATATCAACTAAATTGACAATTAGGTTGAGGAATAAATTTCTATTATAAATACAATCTATTAATCTAAAGAATGTTAGTTGCTCTCTCTTGTATATAGCCAAGACTAGAAAAATTGAGTAGTTTCTGTTTTTCTTGATAACATGAAAAAACTTTGCACTTTAAAAATTTCAATACATTGGCATTGTTCTTAGGATTGAATCTACTGTTGGCTTCGAGCCTTGAAATCCTTTTATGTATGGTAATTAGCCACGAAACATTTTAGAGTAACCTCAGTATGTTTTGGTTAAGAGAACACAGAATGCCATCAAGGAATGGGCATGGACTGACGTGGGACCAGAAAACCTGGGGCTGACAAAGAGTTATATTACTTTAGTGTAGGCAACGATAGGACTTCAAATACAATTTAAAGTTTAGCATTGATTTGATTGGCCATTACAATAAAAATGGGTTCTGTGGAAAAGCACACATGTACTAATGTTTCTGTTAGCATGTAATGAGGTACTGTGGAACTGCTGGAAACAAGGAAATACAGAAATAGCATAAAAGAGACACTGCTTGTACTGTCTCCATTGTCCAAATGTCAAAACAGCTCCCGGGAACCCTAGGGGTGGTAATAACTATGGAAGTAGTGCCTACCAGTTCTTCCTTAAAGGAGATTCTTGAACACTGCTGGGTTCTGACTCCAGCCCATATGGGCTTGGAAAAGTCAGAGAAAATGTTGGCTGCACTTTTTCAGGCCTATTTGCATATGTTCTTTAGTATGCAGAATGTCTCTGTATATAATTTAATTGTTGGGTTTTTTGCCTCTATTAATACATATGCAAATGACTCACACTTGCAGCTGTGCTGTATTAATCATATGTGTGCTTCTGTCTGTCTGCCCTGCAGGCTCAGGGTCGAAGGGAGAGGAAAAGAGGGAATTCACTCTTTTAACCTGCAAGGAAGCTCACTCATGCAGACAGAAGACCTACAGCAAACAGCGCACCAGGGTTGGGACTGAAATGTGGAGCAGTTGAGCATTTTTCACCCTGTATGAAAATGACGATGACCTAAAATTTACACTGAGTTGTACAGTATGCAGGTAGGTAAAGATGAAAACTACCCTTGTAAGTAATTCTTTCAATAAGAAGGTAAAAATCCTCACATCCAGACCTCTCCATATGGTTGTTTCTCCCTTCTTGATTTTTTGGGTGTTTCTCTTGGTCAGACACATAAAGCCATGTTCAGTCACTTACAGTGCTCTGGGAAATATGAAACATTTATCTGTGTCCTGTCATAATTATTGACCTCCTTCGGAGACTGGCAGGAGGTTGATAAAAAGATGGACTTCAGTTTTTCATCCATGTCTGCCTTGATGTTACTCTCTATCAGATAGAAGCTTAAGCCATTTCCACCAGGACTCCCATGTACCTTTGATAGCTATGAAAAAGGATTGATTTCCGTTGATATTTTGTCTGATTCATTCTCTAACTTGATCACGAGTCATCTCTCATTTTCTCCATCCCAGAGAATGCATGTTACTGACGGTAGTGGTTACTGGAACGATAGCCTCACATGATTTCAATTATGACAACTTGTAATTCTGGGTCTTTATTCCAAAAATATTATTATGGATTTAAAAAGTAATCCTACTGAATTCATTAAAAAGTTTCAATAATTCAGTTAAAAATATTGAATGAAGACTGCTACTTGCTGATTTTGAGTAAAATATGACCATCCAAAAATAATTCCAGTGTTTTTCCCTTTGCTTATCACTATTAATCATTGGTTGAAGTCGACATTTTTGGCTTCCTATAGGTAGAACAGGTGGCAACCATCTTTTGGCCAACACAAACACAGTATTTATAAAGTGAGAAATAAATGGATAAATATTTCCTTCTAATTTCAAATCTTAGAAATCTAGCTAAAAAATAGAAATAGTATATATACCGCATTATAACTATTAATATTAAAAATCATGCTGCCATTAAGTAAAATGAAAATTAACGACAATGAATATGAGAATGGAATGTTTGATGGACTGTTGCCATCATTTGGTTTTATTAATTAGAAGTAGATGATTCACTTAGCTTATTTTATCCAGTTGCAAACGTCCAAAAGATTCAAAGTGTAACTTCATTTGGCTTAAATAATTGCACTCACTTTTTGATATTGAAATAAGCTATGTTAGTTTTCTATATAAATCAACCCCTCCTCTAAAAAGAGACAATATCAGGAGAACAAATGTCAAGAGCATCATTGGCTCTTGAAAGAAAACAAAAAGGTAGTCTGAAGAAAAAAAAAGAAGGAAAGGGAGGAAAAAAAATAAAAGGGTAAACCCAGTATATGATACTGCTCACTGGATAGTTACTAGTTTGATAATGCACCCTTCCATTATTTAGAAATCACTTACTTTAGTGTTGTGTTGGCAAGCTGAGCTGTATTGAGTCAAAGTACCTCCAGCAATTCATATTCTTATGTATGTCTACACATTCATTAGAAAAAATACAAGAATAGTCTACCGTTATGATGTTTGGCCTTTTTTGTACGTGTAAATTCTAATTACTTCAAAGGAATTACATAAGCTGTAATAAATGCTAAAATACATTCTTTATGCAGCAGCCCATGGTTATGATGAAATAAAGGGAGGACAGAACAGGAGAGACAGAGCTAGGGATTTCTCATACACTAAGAATCTTCCAGGAAGGGCTGAAAAATGTAAGGTTCCCAGGTCTTTAAATTAATATCATTTGTTCCAGAAATTAATCACATACTGCTTTGTTATATTATTAAAAATGATTATGACCATTAGCTCATGATAGTTTCCTTCATTTTGTATGTGCATATCGAGCACCAGCTATTCGCTAGGCATTAATCTGAGCACTTAAGATACATTATAAACAACAATAACAAAAATGGCAGTCCCTGCTCTGGTGAACTTTAGAGAATTTTTGGAACAGACAGACAATAAATAAATACATAGTAAGTAAGTTAGATACTATGTTTGAAAATAAGAAGTGCTATAGAAAAAAAAAAAAACAAATAAGGAAAACAGAAAATATGATATCTCCGGGAGGGTTATTTTGTGATTTAAACAGGTTAGTTAGGGTAGGCCTCCTAGATGACATCAAAGCAAATTCTTGAAAGAGGTGAGAGAAGGAGCCTTCCAGGGAGAGGGAAGAGTGTTTCCGGTGGAGGAACAGCTAATACAAAGCTGTAAGGTGGGAGCATGCTTCGGCAGATCAAGGGACAGCAAAGAGCTTAGTGTAGCTGGAGCAGACTCAATAAGGTAGTATGGAGCAAAACTATTATAAAAATATTTTTTAAATACAGGTAAAGAAAATACTGTAGTGCTAAACATGGTACTAGGCATGTAATGTTTTCCTAAGTTTACTTCATTACATTAGAATAGGTATAAAATTTCAATGTATATCTTATTGAATTCAAACTATTAATTTTTTTTTTCTTCCATGAGCCAATGATGCCTTTGGTGTTCCATTAATCTAGACTTGGGGACAATGCAGTAGTCCTTAAAAAAGTGATGTTTTAAGTTGCAACCTCAGGGAAATAGCAGTTGGCTTGGTAAAGGTGGTGGGTTATGGGGTTCCAGAAGAGGAAACACCACATGTAAAGATCCAGAGAACTTGAAAACACCAGGGAGTTGTTTAAGGTTCTTCAAGTAGGAGGAGGACATGATCAGATTTTCTAAATGATCAGAGAGATCATTCCGACTAATGTAGAGTAGAGAGAGCATCAGAGGGGGGAAGATGAAGACAGAAGACCAGTTCAGGGGCTAGTGTGATAAATTAGGAAAGCAGTGAGGGTAGTCTGACCAGAAGGGTACTAGTTAGGATAGAAAGAAATGGATGGATCCTTACTGTGTGTATTAGGTGGAAAGAACAGGCAGTGAATGAACAGGTGTAGAGGAAGAGGAGAAAAGGATAGCTTTCATGTTTCCAGGTTGAGCAACAGATGGAATGGAGCCATTTGCTAAGACCAGAAAATGAACAGGTCTAGGGGCAAGAAAGAGAACTGGTAATCTTAATTCTGTACTCAGTTTATACTGTGTGTAAACTCCTATGTATTTCCTCTTGATAGCCAACAAATAGTTGTCTATATGGATCTGAGTCTCAGGAAAGAACAAACGGCAAAAGAAACAGATGCATACTTCATTGCAAAAATCAATTTTTATTTTATCTATTTTTTTAAGTAAGCTCTACGCCCAACATGGGGCTTGAACTCACGCCTCTAAGATCAGGAGCTGCAGGCTCTAACCAACTGAGCCAACCGGCACATCAAGAAGAAATTAAGAAAATGGTGCCTTGGGACATGTTAATATGTAAGCTTTATATACATAATCCAGATTAAGCTATTTTTTTCTCCATAAAAAATAAAACTAAATATATCACAATGCTTAGACTACTTTAACTGCTCCTATGGTACATAAGTAAGGTGATTTTCAAATGTAAGGTATTTTTTATGACATGGCAAGAATTTCATTATTTTTATTCAGGAAATAATATTTAAGTAATAAATAATGGTTTAATTTGAAACAGGTCATTTTGCTTGTCTTTTAAAATAACTGTACTCATCTTTATTCTTTCTTTAAGGAAGGTTGTGGTTTTTTGGTTCTGCTTAACATTATATTATCCAGGTATGAACAATTACATGCCAAAGATTGTTTCAAAAGAAAACACAAATTGTAGGCGAACAAAGTCAATCATGAGTAGGAATATATTTATAGTGTCACTCTTTAGATCTAGATGTTCAAAAAGAGAGGCTTGAATGAACATATATCTGTGTAAAGAGGGATGAAATGGAAATGCAATCTGAAGTAGATAGCTGTCCTTATGAATCTGGCTACTCCTTCCAGCATCGTGATGCATATAGCATATTTGTATGAGTGCCAATTAATCAGCATTATTGTTATAATTTGATTAGCTCATTACTGAGTTAGCAAATGTCCTATGAGAGATGGTGTCTCCAAAGTTTAAAATCTCCTGTACTTGGAGAAGCAACTATAATTGTTTAAAAGTCACGGATTTTGGACCCTGTGGCCCAGTTTTCTTGTTTGTCAAATGGAGATATCAATACATAACATAAGGTGTTGTAATAAGAATGAAATGAAAGCCTTGCTGAAGAACCTAGAGTAAGAATCCAGTACTAAATCTTAATAACTGGAAGAGAATCTTAGTGACTGAGAAGGACCTGAAAGTGATGGTGCTTACCCACGGTATTTTTTTTTTTTAATGATTTTACATATTTATTTGTCAGAGACAGAGAAAGCGAGCAAGTGCATCAGCAGGAGGAGCAGAGGGAGAGGGAGGAAAAGACTCCCTGTGGAACAAGGAGCTCAACGCGGGGCTCGATCCCAGGACTCTGATCCCAGGACTCTGGGATCACGACCTGAACCAAAGGCAGACGCTTAACTGACTGAGCCACCCAGGTGCCCCTACCAATGGTATTATCAAGAGATGACAAATGGGGATCTGATGGAGTATAATTAAAAGCAGAGTTTGAAGAAAATTAAAACTGGCTCAACCCTTATACCCCATGGAAATGAAACTTCTCAGAAATAGGTATGCAAGATTGGGGCAAATGTTGGATAAGGGTTAAGATTTAAGACCTTCTGATTAGGTGTTGTAGTTAGCTTGTCTCTGACCCATCGGGGCAGGTCTGTGGGGGAAGTATCAAATTTGACTGTCACCTTCAAGCAAGAAGAAGGAGAGTACTGTAGGTCTCCTTTGCAGCTCTGGGCAAAGCTGAAGTCAAGGTCTGGGGTCTGTGAATACAGTGTCAGGAATGTGAGTGGCAAAGTCAGTTGGTCTAGAAGTCCTAGGAAAGGTTAGAGTCAATCCACTTCAAACAAAAGCCAGATAGTCTGCCATGGCATGCTTTTGAAATGTGTTTGCATTTGAGTACCATTTTTAAATCATGAGCAAAAAACACGTGTGTGTGTGTGTTTATGTGTATACGTTTTAATAGTACCTAAGGGCTTACCACAAAAGAGTTTTGGATTATTAATTTTCCTGTTATACCACAGTGCTGGTTTACTGAAACCCTAACTGAAACTCATATATTTTGGGTACTCATTTATGGGTACAATGCCACTTATACAAAAAAGCTTTATTCTATTTATAGATCAAATTGTAGTGAAAGCAAGAGCAAATACTTTTGGTGTCTTTTTCTTGTTTTCTGAAAATGAAAAATAATTTTTATAAGGGAACCTGACATAAGGATGGAAATAAAAGAATTTCAAATATTTTAATACTATCTCTATAGGAAAAGAAATTTGGATTATTGCCTAATGAAGCTACTTTCTACTAGAATCCTACAATGAAACGTAGGAGATGCCTGCAACTTGCCCTTGCTTCCTCTCACCATTAAAGGTGAAAGGAGAGGAGAATGTCTAGCTTGCTTTGAAAACGGACATCAGAAACTCTGTAACTCCTATTTCCACATTTACATATATTGCTAGATATCCTTGCCTCTTCCTTTAATTTCACTCCTCTTTTTAGTTTTACCTATTGCAACCACTTTCCCATATTGTCATTTCCCGGATGCCACTGCAAAGGATAACAAATGTCATGCTACTCTAATTGTCCCCATGGCTTAAAACTTCCCATGGTATTTCCAGCTCAGACAAACAACATTCACATTGTAGGTTTCTGTAGAAAAGGTAGAATAGGAATGACTGTTATTAACCTCTGTAGAACATAGCATGTCTCAGTTTCTCACGAGTTCTTCCTGTGAGACTCGACTGGGTTTTCAGAAACCTACCAGGTCTTCTGACAATCCCCTGTGCCAACCAGACGTATCTGTCTCTTGCTGCTACAATATAAAACTCTATTTTTCTTTACAGACTAAGATCATCTATCATGACAATGCACTTTCATGAATACAATATAAGTTTATTAAGCACAACTGCTTTATGTCTGGGTTCACAGGCATCCTGTGTCTTTCAGGCATAGGAAAATATAAAACTCCTCATAGGGAGATTAATTCTATTATTTGATGATCTGTTATTCCTGTTAATTGCATAACTATGAAGTCCATAATGGCAGCAACTAAGGAAGATTTTGTAGGTGCCTGATTCAAAGATTTAAATAGTTAATAATGAAAGATACTTTTAATATAACATTATGGATATTCTTTCCAACTCCAGAGACAACATTTCGAAAATCACTTGGACATCTGGTAAAGTTCCAGTAAAGTTATCACTGACATTCTTGGATATATGGGAATATGTATTCTTCAGGGCTACAAAGGTCTTAATTGAGATGTCCGGATAAAGTTGTGCTCATTTAGGTACGTGCTTTTTTGGTTTACTTATGTTTGCTTGCCCAATGGAGTTGGCATTAGCAGGAGAATAAAAAGACCTACAGAGTCCATAGTAGTGGGAGTCCTGAACATTTTTAAATGCAATTCTTGTGAAGTTGCCTTGATTCATAACAATCTGTTTGAATGTCGTGAACAGTTTTTGTTCTCTTTATCTCGATGAAGACCATTCTATGACGAAATTACGTTACACAGTCATCAAAGCAAAACTCGACCCGTTTTTGTCAAATCATAGCAGGCAATAAAAAAATTACGATAAGCTGCCTTTAGTACAGAAAACAGGGCTACAAATGAAAAGGATCAACATCTCAGCTTTGGGTGGAGGATCCGCGCAAGTAAAGTCAAAAACAAAAAAGTGTGAGACAAATATCACTCGGCAGTTTTATTCTGCTTTAACACGATAATAGCTGTTTTCGATATTTACTTAACCTTGGTCTCTCCTGCATTGTTTCCTAACTTACCTGCAGTTGGAGCGGGCCTAAGCCTGGTGTTGCTGCGGCAGCAGCTGCCATGGTAGTTGGGATCAGCTGAACAGGGTAAGGGTCACCTAAGTAAGAGAATAATAGAGGTGTCAGCACCTTTTATCTACTCTCCACCTGCAAATTAAACTCGTGCATTCACTCTTTCCAAAAGCCTTCTTTTGTGTGCCTTGCTGGGGCCTAATGAAAAGCTCTATTGTGCAGCCTTTTACTAACACTCTTTTCACAATTCTGGCTGAGAGAGGAATGTGAATAAAAGGCACAAGCAATTAAGGCGGAAACCTCATCCTTTTTTCATGATGTATTTAGGAAAATGGGAGGAAAAAGTGTGCATTGATCAGAGGGCTGTACTTTGTAACACACACACACACACACACACACCCCTAACAGTCTTGATATGAGCACACAAACTCTCGGCACATTTAAATTGTTATTATAAAAGGAACTTAACTAAACTTAATTCTATTTTAACAAACTAAAGATTTAAGCCAAATAGCTTATCTTCTGAATGCAATGTTATTGTCTCAATTCAAATATCGTTTTAAATAATGTCTTGTGGACAAATTCATAGCAAAGAAAATGTTTTATGCATTTTTTGTTACATAAAATAGTGGAATCTTTATTATCCCAGAGATAAATGTTTATAAAAACATATTATAAAGAAAACAGAAAATAGATAGTTTCTCCCTGAAGGGTTTCTGGTTGTGGTGATATCTGAAAAAACAAAACGTTAGTAATTCAAAATGAAAGTTTTAATAGATGTGATATATAACGATATAGAGACACACACAAATATATATACATATGTACACATATAGAAGATTATAGGGTATGTGTTTTTTTTTTTTTTTAAAGATTTTATTCATTTATGCGACAGAGATAGAGACAGCCAGCGAGAGAGGGAACACAAGCAGGGGGAGTGGGAGAGGAAGAAGCAGGCTCACAGCGGAGGAGCCTGATATGGGGCTCGATCCCGTAACACCGGGATCACGCCCTGAGCCGAAGGCAGACGCCTAACCGCCGTGCCACCCAGGCGCCCCTATAGGGTATGTTTTTGATGCAAATTTTTTTCCACTTGGTAAAGAAGTACATATATTTTTTGTATAGAGCCTAATAGTATGCTAACAGATATGTACATTATTAGTATGTGAAATATGACCATAGTAAAAAATTAAAAAAATTTAATTATAAGAACAATTTTCTAATATATAAAACATATCATTTCAGTAATCTAGTTTGTGAAAAATTTGTTCAATGTCAAATGTATGAAAATATAACTGAAAATAAGTCAGTTAATACATTCATTCAAAAATATTTATTGAGTATTTGCTATGTATCAAGCACTGCTCTCAACACTAGAAATAGAGTTTTAAAGAAGACTAATATGCAGAGGTGTATTTATTGGACATTTAATGAAGCTTAAGATTTGGGGTTCTGGGAAAGGCCCCTAGCACTATGTTCAAAGGATCATATGTTTTTATATTTGTCACTTTTTTTACTTTGTTGTGATTTCTTTCTACAAATGAAAATTCTCTTTTCCACTTGTGTGTTTTTGAAAATTATATATATATTTATTATATATATTATTATAATATATATTATTCTATTTATTTAATATTTTAAAGTATTATATTTAATATTTATATTTGTATATTTAATATATATTGAATATATCTTAAATATATAATAATATATATTTAAAATAATGATTATAAGTAGTTAATTACATATATTCTTAAAGAGGATCCCCAAATTATATTTTTCAGGCTTCAAAATACCTGAACCCACCTTTGCTGATCTGGCCTTCCCAGAACTTACAGCTTAATGGGAGAAAAAATAAATACAATTCAACAATTAGTAGAAAATACAGTGACTGTTAAGATAGGGGAAGTATATAACACTAGGCACTACACTGTGGGTGCCCCAAACCCAGCGTAAGAGGACAAAGGTGGCCTCCAGGAAGAAGTTATGTTTAAGCTGAAATCTGAATGAAGTGAAAGCTAGCCAAAGAAGAAAAGGAAGAGCTTTCCTGGAAGGAAAACAATTTTTATGAAGACTCACAGTCAAAAGGGGGTGTTCTGTCATATCCCCGCACTGCTGAAGTTTAGGGCACATGTATGGAACTAGAGACAAATGGGACTGGAGAGGGAATCAGGGGTCACATTATGTACAGCATTAAAAACAACATTAAAGAATCTAAACTTTATTCTGTAGGGTAAAGAAAACCATGAACGTGGAATAAGGTTGGGTTGAGTAAAATCGCTAGGCCTAGAGGTTGGAAGCTGGAATTGATAATAAAACAATGCACAACTCTGTACAACACATAATAATACTCTGCACTAGGGCAGTGATGTTGGGATGGAGAATGATAGGGAAAGTCAAGGGATAAAAAGAAGCAGAACTGACAAAAGATAATGATCGTTTATATATGAGAGTAAGAGAGGACTCAAGGATGACTCTCATGTTTTTCATCCAACAGTTGCTGATTGGAGACTGGTACTGTTTGTTGGGTTTGCAAACATAAATGAGAAGCAAGTTTACTAGGTTGGGCCTGGTGGGGAAGGCAGAGGTGGGTGGGGGGTAAATCTGTTTTGGACATTTTAAGTTTGAAATTATTATTAAATATCTGAGTAGAGATGCTCATTGGTAAACATGTCAGGAGTTTAGGGGAGAAATTCACATCAGAGACATAAATTTGAGAGTGGTCAGTATATATCTGGAATTTAAATCTATAAGCCCTCATGATACCATTTAGGAGTTAACTGTAGGTAGAATATAGGTCCAAGGATTGGATTGTGGAATATGCTAATATTTATAGTCAGGGAGATAGGCAATTAGCAGAAAAACAGAGAATAAATATAATTTGATGTTGCAGAAGCCAAGTAAGGAAAGATTTTCAGAAAGAGTGATTTATTTTCAAATGCTTGATTTAGTAATGTGGAAGTCATTGGTGACTTCAACAAGGGCAATTTCAGTGGAGTGGGGGTAAGAAAGCCTAATTGGAGTGAGTGTGATCAACAGCGGATGATTAAAATAAAACTGGAGGCAGGGAGTATAGACCTTCAAGTGAGACTTCAAGTGAAGTTTTTGAAGAAAAGCATTAGTATCACCCAGGAGTTTCTTAGAAATGTAGAATTCAGATCCCATCCCAAATCTACTCAGGCAGGCACCCTCTAAGATGTAACCCCCAATGACCCCTACTTCTCTCCTTGTATTTATGTCCTTGTGTAATCCCCTATCCTTGAAAAGAAGTCAAAGTGATGAGATATTACTTTTGAGCTTCGGTTACATGAAGACTCCGGTTTTGTCTTGTTTATCTTCTCCCCATCCCTACCCTCTTTGTCTTGAACCAAGCAGCTATGTTAAGAGCTGCCCGTGGAGATCACAGAGCAAAGGAATGATGTCTTCAGCCAATAGCAAGTAAAGAGATGAGGCCTGCCAACAATCAAAGGAGAAGGCTTGGAAGCAGATTCTCCCCCAAGTCAAGACTAGAGATGACTACAGTCCAGGCCAACACCTTGATCACAACTATGTGAAAGATCCTGAGCCACAGGTACCCAACGTGGCAGTGTTCAAATAAATGTTTATTGTTTTAAGCCACTATCTTTCGGGAGAATTTGTTAAAGCAGCAGGTATATACTTTCTGAATTAGAATTGAAATTTTAACAAGAGCCCCAGATGATTTGTGCTCATTTGAGGAGTGCTGGAACAGACAATTCCACTGAGGTGTTTTGCAGTAGTTATTGAAGGATGTGTGATTAAGAAAACCTTACTTAAAAGCTATATACTTGTAAAAATTATAGAATGCTTGTATGCCAGTAAGAAATTATAGAATGCTTGTATCCAGTAAATAGAGGGGAAAAAAAGAACTCATGATATAGGAAAAAAGTGGACAACTGACTGATGTTACAATGGATAAGGTTTTATTTATTATTTAGCATTTTTAATATTTAATCTAGAAAACATTATCTGAATTTATAAAGTAAAGGGAAGT
Source organism: Ailuropoda melanoleuca (assembly GCF_002007445.2). Lineage (NCBI taxonomy): Eukaryota > Metazoa > Chordata > Mammalia > Carnivora > Ursidae > Ailuropoda > Ailuropoda melanoleuca. The sequence goes on from NC_048233.1 coordinate 21,605,663, forward strand.
TTAGATGTATAAGAGCTGATTTTGTATTATGCAAAGTAGCCAAAATAACAAATATTAATGTATGACTATTAGAATAGGCAACTTGAATGCTAAAACTATGTATTTATATTGCTCATTTAATTAATATAATCTTACAACTAATTATAGCAAAAGTATAGAGGCTATGGTGCTCTTCACAGTGAAAATCCATTGTACATAATTTAGTTTCCCTGTTGTGAATTAATCAATTAATTAGCACTTATAACATCCACCATGTGACCAGAACTCTGCTGGGTTCTTTGGGAGACAAAACCAAACCGAACCAAACCAAACCAAACCAAAACCAATGTTGGTCTCTATCTAGCACACGTCCATCTTTCCTAATTAAGTGCTGCTTATCTGAGTAATACTGAGCATCCATGAATTCTACAGGAGTTAAGGGAGAACTAATTCCAGGCTTCAGTCTTTAGAGAATAAAGGTAAAAGTAAGAATGAACTTGAAGATTTGCAGATGGAAGGGGGATAGATGTTTTAGGTAGGATGAAACACATCAAAATATGCGCATGACTGGCTGAGGGAATGGAGAGAAATCAGTTTACCTGATAGATGACAGAATGAAGTAGAGGGAAAAGAGGCTGAAGTCAAGGAGCTGGGAAACTTTTCATTCCCCAGACGGGAGCATATTTGGATACAACAAGGAAATTGACATGAAGTGAAGTTTTAGAAAGTGTCATTAAAGAAGTTAGGTAATAGGAGGGTTTTAAAAATGACCCTGGAACTCTAACCTAAGTCAAGATTTTAATTAATGAACTTTAAATGTACATATCATACTCAATTTGTATTAACCATTAGATGCTAGTAATTCAGAAGTGCAAAATACCTATGCAGGTGTTTGCTATCAATCCAAATGTGTAAGTCTGTGTTGTTCAAGGGTCAATTGTATACATACGAATGCATAACTATTATGTTATACACATCCTATATTATATGTGTGGGTGTAAATGCATGTGTGTGTATATATACATATATACATATATGTATATATACATATACATATATATACATATATGTATACGTATATATACATATATGTATATATGTATATATGTGTATATATATATAACATTTATACATATGAATGAAAAACTATTTTGTTGTACACATCCCATATTGTAAATGCACATACATATGTAAAACATTTAGATATATGAATGAATGACTATTCTGTTATATACATCCCATATTGTATGTGTGGGTATAAATGCATGTATATACATAAAACATTTATACAAGCTAAATAATTTTACATATGTGTTATGGGCTGAGTTGTGCTCCCTCCCCCCAAATTTGTATGTTGAAGTATCTCAGAATGCTATTGTATTTGAAGATAAGCCTTTAAGAGGTAATTAAGGTAAAATGAGGTCATTTGGGTGGGCCCCAATTCAATATGATTACTGTTTGTATAAGAACAAGAGATTAGGACACAGACAACACAGAGGACAACCATGTGAGGACAGAGAAGGAGAAGATGGCCATCTACAAGTCAAGGAAAGAAACCTCAGAATGAAATCTGAGGACACCTTGATCTTGGACTTCCAGTCTCCAGAACTTGTGAAAAAAATTTTCTGTTTTTAAGCCACTCAGTCTGTGGTATTTTGTTATAGCAGCCCTAGCAAACTAATATAATATATTTGCCATACATGGCCACATACCAGTGTATTTGATGTTTAAGTAAATTGGGGAAAACAAAAGACTGGCAGCAGGAATTAAAAAGACAGCAATAGCACTTACGTAGCTTTTATCCTATACAGTTTCCAAGATATAATTATATAATCATAAACAGGACATCAACTAATTTTCAGAGGTTTGTATCTAAGGCACCGTTCAACATACAAACATATATAATTTGAAGCATGTCCTACCTTATTACCAATTTTTCAGGCCCAGAATATCCAGAACTAGTTTGATTTGAAATTTGCCTCAAGTTACTAAGTAAATACAAATATGATAACTGTGAAAATGACCAATAGAGTAATTTAACTCTTAATTAAATTCAAAATATATTACATGCATATGCTGCTGTCTGAAGTGAACACAGAATCTATAAGACTTTATTTTTTTATTTGATTTTTTAAAAAAGATTTTATGTATTTATTTGACAGAGAGCGGGAGAACAAGCACAAGCAGGGGAAGCTACAGAGGTTAAGGGAGAAGGAAGCTCCCCACTGAGCTGGCAGCCATCCCAGGACCCTGGGATCATGACCTGAGCCAAAGGCAGGCACTTAACCAACTGACAACCCAGGCTCCCCCAGAATCTATAAGACTTTAAAAAACAAGGTCAAGTGTAGTTCTTAATGGCAAAAGAGAAATTCAGACTTGTTGAAGAAAAAAAGATCTTTTATTGAACTAAATACTGTCATCTATTTGTGTCATCCCTTATTTAACTGTACTAAAAAAATATTGCAACAGGTTTATTTTGTAAATACCTCATCAAGTACTTAGTAAAAATTAGATAATGGAAAATTCTGACTTTTAAAGTTCAACCGTGTGTAAGTTATTCAAATTGACTTTCAACTAGTTAAAAGTAATATCTTTTACTCTTTCCTATTTTTTAACCATTTGAACAGTTTTTCCCTAAGCCTTTCCAAAATTAATTTGCTTCTCATTTCAAAGCCAAGTATGGAAAATTCTAGCTCAAAACAAATTTTTCAAAAAGTTGAAAAATATACTGAAGCATATTAGTCAATTGTTTTTAGAATACAACCTAGCTTATAGTGTCTACTGATACAAATGATATAGCTAGAACTGAATAACCCTGTAACGCCTCAGAAAGCATGTTAATTGCATTAGTGTTAATGCAATGAATATTTAGATAATAATTATCCCCACTGACACTAAGAAGGATTTATTTCTATGATATACGACAGAGTAAGAAAAACAGTATTTTCCAACACGGTTGTTTAGGCTGAGGAAGATTGCCAAAGCAAGTATATTCTTACCCTGGGTCAAGGACATACACCCTTTCCTCCACTGAACTAATATAAACGTTCTGGAAAGTTTTATGGCATTATCTTCACTGAAATAAGGAGACTCATTCCTTTATTAGCCCTCAGTGGTTTTTTGTTTGTTTGTTTGGTTTGGTTTTGCTTCCTTTACAAATACCAGATTGCCTTCTCTAGGTGCTGGGAAATACAAAAATTAAAATCCATAGACATAGACACATACGATCCCAGCCCTACATGAATTCCTGATCAAGTGAGGGGGATAAACATATAAGCCAGCCCAGTAATACAATGAGCAAACTAGAAGGTAGTGTAGAAGGTATTCTGGAAGCCTCAAGAAAAGAAGAACTTAACTTGGAAACAGTGTCAAGAAATGTTGTCAAAATGTCTCTTAAAAAACGACTAGTTTCACTACCACATTACCTTTCAGGACAATTTTACTACCTACTTTCCATGTCTCCTATTTGCTAGAGAGTCCCAGAATAAGCATCCACCATTTAGTACTAATTAGCTCTAATTAATCACCTCCTCAGATCATGACTTAAAACACCCTGCTCTTACCATTCTAACTTCCAGGTGGAGAGAGCTCTGTAGGAATCTAAGAAAAAATGAAGGTCAAAAGGACACTATAGATAGAACTTTTGAAGAAAGGTGCTTTCTTTCAGCTCATGGGCCAAAAGATGAATTGGTGGGTTCCTTCTGCTTGGAAGGATCCCCCTGGCATTGATAGGGTGGTGCTAACCATAACCACTATTCTTTACTGACCCCTACCTTCCTCAGTGTAACTGATGCAGTAAGGGAATGGTAAGGTGTGCAGCTAAAGTGGTAGGTAGAACACATATCTTACAGAGTCTTGTGCTTCACTTTGAAGACAATGTTAAGTCACTGAAAGACTTTAAGCAGGAAAAGTGACATAGTCTGATTTGTGTTTTAGATAGATCAATTTTGTGGCAAGAGATAGAATCAATTGAAAGAGAGAGAGACTGGAGACAAACAGACTTGTTAAATACCATTGCAGTAAATCAAGTGGGAAATGGTAGTGTCCTAAACTAATCATAAGGGAAGGAGAGGAGGAAATGGGTTGGGAGACAGGCTTGACGACCAATTTGATGGGAGAAAAGAGATACTGAAGGAAAAAAAGAAGAAAAAATTGTATTTTGGGCTTTTATTTTAATACATGGTTTAAAGAATGAATAATTTTTTTTGAAGATTTTATTTATTTATGTGACAGACAGCCAGCGAGAGAGGGAACACAGCAGGGGAGTGGGAGAGGAAGAAGCAGGCTCCCAGCGGAGGAGCCGGATGTGGGACTCGATCCCGGAACGCCGGGATCACGCCCTGAGCCGAAGGCAGACGCCCAACGACTGTGCTACCCAGGAGCCCCCAGAATGAATAAATTTTTTATCCAAATAGTTATTCGATTGCTCCAACATCATTTTTGAGTAAATCGTTATTTTCCTACTGATTTGAAATGTGGGCAACTAGTATTTGTTGACTTTTAGCACTGTTAAGATGTTTTACATATATATACATCTATATATATGAACACATTTAGGTGTGTGTATAAAATCTCATTTAATCTTCACAACTCAGTACGGTAGATTTATTATTATTCTCATTACACACACACACACACACCCCACACACACGTCTGGGATCTTACAGTTAGTAAGTACTAAAGACATTAGTACGTCAGTAAAAAAAGTATTGTTTTAGAAAATATCATAGATTATTTTTAGAACATTATGTAAATATAGACTTCAATTTTCAAATAGATATATTCACTTAGTTTCGTTCAACTAATATGTATCTAATACTATGTGGAGGACACAAAGAAATAAAAGATATAGTCCTTGCCTTGATGACACTTTTGGTTACAAAAATAAGACATACAGATACCAAAAGAGAAATAAAACAAAGCCACATGATTAAAATCAAATGAATAACAAAGACGTAATTACCAAAGAACAGAAGAATTTACTGGGACTCAAATCACTGAAGAAAGAATAAGAGGAAGAAAGGGCTGGGCTTGGGTTAGGTCTTCAGTAAAACAGCAAGACTACAGGAGATGGGAGAAGTCCAAGAGCTGCATTGCCTGGGGCACAATAGATACTAAATAGCCACTGAATGAGTAAATGGATGAGCTGAAAAGTAAGGATGAGAGGAACATCCGACGGTTTTTCAGTTCCTCTAGCATATACAGGGTATGAATATGTCCCTGAGTTGTCTCTTCTTACCTCCTCACACTACTCACTTGTCATTTCTTGCTTTATAATTTACTCTTAACACACAGCTATTTATAGGTTCATGCACACCCTATTCCATCTCTTGCTTCCCAGCCTGCATCCACCAGGCTACCTTCTTCTGGTTAGAATTTGTTTCTGTATTCCTCCACCCCCGACAACTTCTTCAATTGCTTTGTCGCCCTTCATCTTTTGGAATTTGACTTAGGGGTCCCAACTCCAAGAAGCCTTTCCTGACACCTTCCACCTCTCTTAAATTTGAATTCACTCCCTTTCCCCGGACTTCTGTTAAAATTGTAGGCATATGTCTATCATATTACATCTGTCGTTCTCCCCAAATACACTATGAGCATGCTAAAGGCAGGGATTATATCTTAACTCATCTTTAAATCCCCAGTTGTTAGCACAGGAACTGTTAAAATGCACAGTTCTGTTAAATACGTAGCACAGGCTGTTAAAATGTTTATTGACTGAATAAATGAAGAAAACTTATTTAATTAAGAAATTAACAAATATCAAACACAGGAGACCACTCTTCCCATATCAAAAGCTTACAGTTTAGTAGAAGAAACAGATTGTGAGCAAATAATTATACAAATAAGGAACAAATTAGGTTTTGTGCAGGGTTTAATTCAAAAAATAATGATGTGTTAGATTGTCTACCAATGATACAAAAGTACAATAGGAAATGGATGGGAACAAGAAGCCTCAAGTTTGGGGCTATAAGGAAATATGGACCCAGAAAAGATAAAGACTCTTCAGTAAAATATTTTCATTTATCAAATAATTCTTTTATAATATTCCATAATCTGTCTCTTTTGTAAATTTTGATTTTAAAGCAATTCATATCTCATTGAATATTTAAAGTAAATAATATTAATTTCTTAAATTGTAAAATAATTTCTGTTCACTAACAAGAACCCACTATTTTGATGTCATTAAAGCACCTGAGCACGGTCAAGGTGTTCACCAGAAAAGATGTTATATATAAACAACTGACCAAAACAAAATCTTCCACCATGGTGATTGTTCAAATTACCTTAGACTTTCTGAAATGGAAGCGAGGTGAACTTTGCTTTTTATGGTACTAAGCTCAGCTATACCTCCTCCTTCCCTACCTTTTAGGCAAGTTAAATTTATAACAATTCCACTAAATCATCTTGTGAAATCCAAGTTAAGAAGCTCAGAACAACTGATATGGTATACACAAGTTTAGATAAAGGGGTTTCCAAATGCAGAAAATTGTAAAACTGTAAAGTCTTTATTGATTTGCTAGAATAGCATAGGACTTTAATACTTGAAACTTTTTATAAGGAATGCTAATATTTTATAGTAAACCCTCATAAAATAAGTAATAAATATAAATGTTTCATATGAATTTTATTTGAGAAAGTAAAATTAATAATTATCTCTTGCCTAACTAAACATCTATTTAAAAGAAGATATTTTGAGGCAATTGTTAGTTCTTCACTGCTTTTTCACAGGCTAACTTTTTCAGTAAAGGATTTTTAAAAATAAGAAATATTTTTATGTCTTTTAAATGGAGCATGGCAAATGAAAACTTTATTCTACTTAATTAACAGTTACCCAGTTGGCTAGAGATGATAAACTTTTTAAGAAACGCCTCTCAAAATAGGAAGACCTTTCTGATTATAAAAGATAGAGCATTCTTTCTTTACCTCTTTGCCCATAAATTAAATGACTTCTAGCACTAATGAAAATTCCTGGGTTAATTATCTAAGAAATCTGAGTATCCCTGAAAAGGTGACAATCAATCAAAGAAATTTCCTTTTCCTCTTGTATTCCAGTAGTGCTACTAAGGCATCATTTAAGCTCTTGCACGATAATTCATTTTAAGCTGCTCGAAGAGAATCATTAATTAGGGAACAGCTTCTATATCCGAACCTACATTAGACTACTGTGTCTACATTTTGCTTCTGTGTCTTACGAGGATATCAGTGGCACAGAGAAAAGCACCCCAAATGATTCAGGCATTTGAAAGTAGTGATTTAGAAGGGAGACATTGGCATAAGCCACTTAAGACAAAATCCAATGCTATTTCTCTTTTATTTTCCACTTTTAATAATAAGGTTTAGCAAGCATTTCATTTTTTGACACCTTTTATAGCCTTTCCACTTTTCTATCATTGATGTCCTTCCTCCTGGAATTTAACCGGAATCTGTGATCTGGAGGTTGAGAACAGGAAGTTTCCTAAACCCCGAAACAATAAGGCTATGAGTTATACATTTGGGATGACTTCTGGTAGAGAGCTTTCTACTAGAATGATACATTTTAGACCTCTGAAAATTAAGAAACATTATGGAATATCCCCTCCCCCTAAAAAATGAAAACCAAATAACGCAAAGGTCTTGGTCAGAAGTATAGTGGCCTAGAATCAACTCCTGAAATTCTTTTCATAATGTCACATCCTAAATGTTCAAAACAGACTTATACATTTAATAAATAATAATGATATGTTATACTTATATAATAATTTAAATTCCTGAGAAATGCATATACTCTCCCATCCAGTTTTTAACAATCTCCTTATGAAGTAGGTAGGACAGACATTACTGTAGCTACCTTAAAGATTAAAAAGCTAAGGCACAAAGAAGAAAATGACTAGCCTAAGGGCACAGAATGATATGAAATGGAATTGGACTACCAAGGTCTTTTGATATCTTGTTTAATTTTTTTCCTAACAGAATTTATTAAATCCAGACAATTAATAGTTTTGGATTACAAGTCTCATTGATGCTTATTTATAGCATGACTCAATTTAAAAAGTTTTAGACCTGGGCGCCTGGGTGGCGCAGCCGTTAAGCGTCTGCCTTGGGCTCAGGGCGTGATCCCGATGTTCTGGGATTGAGCCCCACATCGGGCTTCTCCGCTAGAAGCCTGCTTTTTCCTCTCCCACTCCCCCTGCTTGTGTTCCTTCTCTCTCTGCCTGTCTCTATCAAATAAATAAAATCTTAAAAAAAATAAAAAAAATAAAAAGTTTTAGACCTTCCATTAACCAACTAGGAGAGCATTAGAATTTAGAGGCAATCTCTTGTGAAAAATGTTCAAAAGGGAACAAATAAATGAAAGTAAAATGCCATATACTGAGAATAGAACTGGTTACATGAAGAATTCATTTGGTGCAAATATGTGCACACAAAATGTTTACCTTAGAATTATTTAACTGTAAATATTGTCGAAAAAATTAAATGTTCATTAGTGGGAAATGAAAATAAAATATGGTAATCCAGCTTAATGAAATATGATGCAGGATGAGTGAGATCTAAAAGTAGGGAAAAGAAAAGACGGCCATGAATTTTTTATATTATAATAAAATATTTACCCTCACATACATTATATATTATGTAGTACATATCAAATATATAGTATATATGAATCATAGCATACACATTACAACCTACAGATATGTTCACGTCATATATATTATGTATCTGTATCTATATATAAATAGATGTATATACATATGTATGTACAAATACATACATATTTATATCTGTAGTTCTGGGAAACTAAGTACCAAATTGTTAACAGTGATAACCCCTGGGGAGTGGGTTTATAGGAATATATGAGTGTAGACAGATAACTTTCAGTTTCTGTATTCTATACTTCTACATTGTTTGAGGTTTGTGTAGTCAGCAAGTGCTATCTTTAATATGTTAGGAAAAAATGTGAAGGGTTTTTATGAGCTGACTATATAAATAGGTTTAAGAAACCTATATAAATAGGTTTAAGAAAATACTTTTTGACTACAGAGTCAAAATAAATTATTAGGGAAATAATACTATTTAAAAAGTAGCTGTAGTTCTCTCTGCTTCTGCCCTTTCCACTGCCTGGAATGGAGATATGGCAACTGGGAAAGATAGCCAAGACCATGAGACAGGAGCCATAATTTGTGGAAGGTGGTATAATAAATAAATAAGTAAGAGAACAAGCGTGGGATTTGCTATCACGAAGCAACCATAGGAGCAATGTTTGGACTATTAGGTAAGTGAAAATATTCTTTCACCATGTTTAAGTGAGTATTAGTTTGGTCTTTTACAGTAGGTAAACCTAATACAGTATCTGATTCCATATGATATTCCAAGAGCATGACTTGTTAAGTCCTCATGGAAAATACGTATCTACTGTAGAGTTAGAATCAAATGTTCTCTTCTCCTGTTTTATTAACTACTTTTTCTGCTTCCATATTTTCCTATCAACCTCATGACTAAAGTTTGCCTTCTAATGTAGTTTTTTACAGTGAAAGAGCATGCATACTGTAGAACAGAGGGGTCCAGTATCATTGACAGCTACATGTATTCAAGTAAAATAATGTATTGCTCTTCTGGGCTTATACTTCGGTCTGATGACATTAGTTTCAGCCTGCTACAGAGTTGAGATTCCATGTTTGTCATGGCCAGATAAATATGAATTTAGAATTCTGAGGGTGAGGCTGGACTGTGCCAAATTCATGTATGGTAAACATCACCTTTTGAGGACTCTTGGCTGAGAGCACAGATTGTCATTAGCCAAATACTCTTTCCATTTGACGAATCTAAGTGATTAAGAATCAAGTCAAAAAGAAAATGCTGATCCAAATGGGTTTATATTTAAATTGGATGGCATGCTTGTGTTCTTAAGTGTTAAAAAAGCAAACAAGATGGATTAAAAGATTTAATATATATTTATAGTCTTGTAAGATCTGAGGAATTTATTGAAAAAAGGGGTTTTGCTATTTTTGTTTGCTTGTACATGTGTATTTTGTTGGTACAGAGTGTGTGTGGGGAGGGTTGGATCCTAGTGACTCACATAGCTCAGTTATCATCTCGCAGAGTTATGATGCTTAAAATTAACTACATGTCTATGTTTTATAAAAAATAAGGCACAATATAAGCTATTATTTTTATACCAAGGGATGACACTTTGTCACAATAATGTACATCTCCCTTCTCTCAGTGATGAATCTTGTAAAAATATTATAAACTCCTTTTTAGGAAAAAAACACATTTTATTGACCTAGAAACATCTTTCCCATGAGAACTGGAGGATGGCTGACACCATATAATTGTGGAATGTTATATACATTTTTGCACTCAATTCTCTTTACTTTTTAAGCCACCAATCTTACTTCTTGCAGATGGGAATTTAAATGATTGGCTGTTTAGGTACCACAGCAATTCTTTAAAATATATATATATATTATGTATATATATTTACTAATAGTACTAATTATAAATATTTATATGATAAATATATAATATAAATAATAATGTAATATCTATATTCACTAAGCTCTACAACAAAGTCAGGTTCACCCAAAGTCATCGGTTTATAAAATGCGTCGGGGGGAAGAGGGTAAAAAGAAGAGCTGGTCATAATAATTTTAAAACACATAAACACAGAGCCTGAATATATGATTACATCCTCTTCTCTCTGCTTATGTACAAAGAACCTACAGTATGTGATCCTGACAGCACATGTTTCCTATTTTGTCAGTTTGATAAAAGCGTACCATGTCAATGGTTTTTAGCTTGTGATTTGGTGATTGTTTCAGCACTGATTGTCAACGACCTGTATGTCAGCTGACACAGCTGACACAGTTAAATCAGAAATTAGCATGCAGTCTCCTAAAATGCCAGACACATGGACCCTTTACACAAGAGAGATATAATGGAACCCACATGATATCCCCATTAAACAATGAAACATGTGACATTAACCAAAAACAGGAACACATCAGCAAATATGCCTGAGGAAGTTTATGGTATTTAACTCCTAAACATTAATTTTATTGTGGTGTATGAGGAACTAATTAACTGAGAGTTTCCTTTTTTATTGGAAGCGGAAATACTGTTCAGAAAACTGATGAAAAATAAATACAGCATATTTTAAGTTTATTAAGCTTGGCTCATCGACTTCTATTTATTTAAGCTAATCTCATAAGGCAATTAAATATTTCAATCAGTAACTTTATATGGCTATTTTATTTAGCACGTTTCTGAAAAATTAATGTGTTAAAATGTGGAAAGAGTATGTGAATATATTTCCATTTTATACAGCTAAAACAATGACTAAATACATTTTCAATCACATGATCTTTCCCAACATGAGCTTTGATAAATATACAAAGGGAAAATGACAACAGATAAAGTTAAAACTTGGTGATTATAATGTAAATAGTTAAGTTTGTATCTATGTGAGACAAATGGTTTCCTTCAACACTGTAATACTTTTCCCTAAATAATTCTATTTTCCCAGAGGAAGCCTCAATCAGGTGTGGCAGAATGAATTTGATCCTGGATAGGATATGCAATGCAATTAGTTGCCCAGTGTGGTTTCAGAAGCCCCCCCCTTTTTCTTCCTTTTTTTTTTTTTTTTTTTTAAATTTTTTTTTTT